>NW_023269751.1:0-133971 GCF_004353265.1 Vitis riparia | reverse complement strand
GCAACAACATGCAAGGCAATACATGAGGTTTATAGGGCACCAACCCCAACATGTATTTTATTAACTTACTAAATAAGAATATAAGACTTTAGCCAAACTTCCATAATAGCTTTAGTGAGTTCAAACTTCCCTCATGATCTCCTCTCTATATCCCTCTCAAGATTTTCTCCAGCCTTTCTTATTTATAAAGTGGCACCACCCACTCCTTGTTAGACTAGAAGTGCTACTAGTTCTACTAGGAATTTTCCTACTAAGTTGTGCCAGTAACCACTCCTACTTGGACTTTAAATTCTAGTCCTACTTAGACTATAATTATGTTAGGCATCAAGACTTCTACTCATGCTTGATTTGCAGTCCCACTTCAAGTCCAACTCCTCATGCTACTATTGCATGCATCTATATATATGGCTCGTGTGTAGGATAAGCCCTCTTTTGGCATGTACATCCAGATTGCGTTTATGTAGGGCAACATGCTTTGCATCCACCTTGCTGCTGTTGCAACTCCATGCCTTACCCAAGCCCTCTTTTTAGTGCGACAACATGTCATGGCATTGCACCCATGACTCCCCATGCTTAAGGCATTACATCCTTATGTATTGCATCTAAGTTGGCATCGTTGCCCTGCATTGATATGCCCATTCAAGTCTCTCTTAGTGCTATACTTACCATGGCATTGCACCCATGGCTCACCAAGTCATCTCCTTGCACAAGGCATTGCACCCTAGTACCACCTTGTTGTCGTTATTGGTCACCATGATGCCAAGGTGTCACCCCATGAGGCCTTAGGATCGCATGGTCCATGTCAAGGGGCTAACAAACCATTCCAACCTGATGTAGTTGATGCCCTCATTAACTTAGACCGTGGATAGGCTTGGACTACCTTTTCAAATTGCCATAGCATTACATCTCATTTTGAACTAGCTTCTAATTCAAGACTATCCTTCTATTGAACTAGAAAATCAATTCTTCAATTTTTCTTGCTCATTCCCGTAGTTCAATGTTCCAATATCTTCTCTACCTCACAATCAAATTGCTTTCTAATCACTCACCTTGCCTGTATCCTTCTTGAGACTAGGTTTAAATGATAAGCTTTAAGAAGCTCACATGGATCATAGGTGTACCTTTAGGTTGTTCGGTAACTTCAATTTATAAGCTACCTATCTCCTTTGCATAACTTCGAAAGGTTCGTCATATTTGGGAATTAACCCTCTCACATAGTCTTGTTGCTAATTTTCTTCCATATATGAGGGGTTAATTTTAGAAATACCTTATCCCCAATCTAAAATTCTAAGGGCCTTCGGCCCTTGTCTACATACTTTTTTCATTCTTCTAAATGCCTTCTCTAAGCTCTTATAAGCTTCATCGAGCATCTATTGCCAAGACCTTGCAAATCTATAAGTTGCAAGAAAATTACCACCAAAATTTTGCTTAGATACCTCCAATGGCATATCTTTGACAACATTTCATAGATAAAATATTTATTAATTGGAATTATGTGAAGAAGGAGAATTTTTATGAAAATAGTTTTTTATTTTTTTATTTTTTTAATTTGAGAATGGACATTTTATCAAAATTCATTTTTTAATAAAATATTCTCATAGAAATTTTGAATTTTGCATATCGACATTATCTTGTAACTTTGGATTTCCAATTAGGAAATAAATATTTTTGAAAATTCTCAAAGAAGATAATTTATTCATCAAGATAATTATTAATGCTTTAAAAGCTCTTTTTCAAAAGGTTAAGAGGGAGAGGGCCATAGGCAAGCTCATAGCCTCCAAGATTGAGCCCATCTTGATTTTGGGTGCATCATCATTCTAAAGATGGAGTAGCCAAAGGAATCAAGATGTATGAACTATCCTTTATGGACAAAACTATATATGTTTGTAGTGGGAGTGGTCAATCCTAAAGATGAAACTCTTCACTTGGTAACATTGATGTAAGGATCTTGGTTACACACTCAACTTAGACACGACATAGTAGTATCGCCTAAAGTGGTCACACTTGCATGGGGTAAGGGCTAAACAAAAAGGGTATGTTGATCAATGTCTTAGGATAACTTTTAAAGTTTAAGGCAAGTTTATCAATTAGAGAGGGTTTCTACCCTGGTAATAAGAGTCATGACCTGTCTAAAGAAGGTTTGATTCTTATAATACTAGGATACCTTGCAAAAAGACATGTAGTTTAAGAGCACTATATTTTTGCTAAATTACTTACCAATTTACATTGAATGTTCAATTCTTTTTATTAATGCATGAAATTATTATATTTATTACAAATATAATGTCTTTAACCTGTCACCTCTTATTTCATGTTTAAATTGTACTTAATTATAGATTGAAAAAAATCTGGATATAGTATTAATTACATAGAAGCTGATTTAGGTAGAGTTTGTTGTTTCCTTTGAACAAACTTATCATAAAGTAAGAGAAGCATATCAAAGGTGGCATAAGGTGGATGAGAAGACTAAGTCTCCCATACTAGGGTCTTTAGATAATGTGTTGCAAAAGCAACACATGTCTACTGCCACGGTCTATGATATTCTCTTTAAAGTTGCAAGGGTTATTTGGTGATAAGGACAAGTCAACTGGACAAGTTGTCCTTAAGACTATTATGAACACTAGGATTCATGTTATCTTAGAGATCTCACCAGATTCCTTTGGGATGGTTAAGTGACCAATCTTTTCTGTTGTACCAAAATACTTAAGCCTAATATGTAGTAGCCCTGGTAAGAAAAATCAAAGAAAAAACCACTGACTTTTGTAGTATTTCAAGTATCATCCTCAAGGACTGGCTTTATAGGATTTGTTAATACTAAGGTAAATGAATTGCTTTTGTTTGAATCCTAAAGTGGAAAACAATATGCAAATAAAGTCAAACTAAGTAAAAGAAATTAAATTAATAACAAAATGAATATTGATTTTACATTTGATTTATTCAAGTTTGAGGTTTTCCACAATTCAATTTAGGGTATAGAAATTAGAAAAAAAACAAGGGTCTTTTAAGCAAAGTGATCTTAGGGTTTTAAGGTCTTTGGCCGTTCGCGATCAACTTGAGTTCTATAACTCAAAATTGCATCTGAAACCTAATTTTCCCTTTTTAAAATAGATTCCTAAAACCATTAAATGAATGAGATTGATTACTGGTTTAAGATTTGACTTTTTAACTCTTCCTACTCCTACTCCTTATAGCTTTTTTTTTGGGGCAAATAATGATAGGGAAGACCGAGATAACTAATGATAAAGAGTTACCAAGAATCACTAGTATCAAGTAATAACCTACTGTATCATTCCCTAAACTAACTCACAAGGATAGAATAAAAAATTGATAAATTGTCACCCAACCCAATAATTAATCTCATTGTTATAATAATTTACCCATTGTTCCTATAAGCTTCTAGCCCTTAGATTTTCATGCTTCAAGCCCCAAGTTGGATTTTTAGCCTCTCATGGGGATGATGTCACATTCACAATCCATAATAGGGTAAAAATCCATAATTTGAATCAAAATATACCAAAAACAATATATTTAATAAAGAAAAAAAAAAAAACCAAACCAAAGTTCTCATCTTCTTCCATAACTAATGTCAAACTTTCTGGAAAAAGATCCAAGATACCTAAACCCTAGAACTAAGAGAGTTTAAATAATATCATTAATTACCTAACATGTGGCACACTCTCATTGGCCACTTATTACAAAATAATTACTTAAATTAAAATGACTAAAAAATAATAAAATGTTGATTTCTAGTCGTGTAGGGCCCATTCAAGGTAGATGAAGTGCCTTAGAAGCATTTCTTGAGGTAGAGGATGTGAACATCAAAGTGGCAGTGGGTGAATTTGAAACTAAGGTCATTTAGAATTGGATTTCAAATTCATAAGTTGGATTTCAAAATCATTTTGAAATGACCCTTCAACTTTGTGTAGTTGTATTCAAATGGTCATAACTTCTTCATTTTAGCTCTGATTTGCACACCATTTGAAGAGTTGGACTCCTGACTTCCCAAGCTTCAAAATGATATATAGTATGTACAAAATAGAATTTGGAAAATACTCCAAATTTTTCCTCAAATTCGGAGTACATGTTACCACTAAATTTTAAGTTCTAAATTTCCATACAGCTTGATGAATCTTGCTTCAAGCCTCATTTCCCATGTTTTCTTGCCTTCTTTCTTACTCCATAATGGTCATTTCTCATCTCCCAATCTTGTGATACCCTTGTCTTGCCTTTCCCATTTCTTGATATTTCAAAATCTAAAGTGATTGAACTTTCACCCTTTTTTCCCTTGAACTTGAGATAAATCTCTAAAATACAAGTTAAAATCATGGCTAGGGTCTTAGCATCGATTTAGGTGAAGTTGGGTGATTTGATTGTCCTTTGGTGCACAAATCATAGAATATGTGCCATTAGAGCAAATATTTTGGCTCTAATAAGTAAGAATAAGAAGATTGTCAAAGAGTGGAAGAGTGTTCATATGGAAGTCAAGGTTCTTCAGGCTCTTCTACCAAGAAGAAGAATAACTACATCAAATAAGGAAAGTTCAAGAAAAGGAATGAGATAATAAACTCATGGGTAGTAATTCCTTTGTGGCCTTTTAGGACACTAAAAAGAGAATGCTTGGAGTGCCTAAGAATAGATAAGGACACATCATGTTCTCATTATTGAATACATAATGGTGGATCTCACCAATTGTGGTGGATAGATTCCAGGCCCACTATCTGTAGTTCTTTATAGAGTTTTCAACAAGTGAGAAGGTCACATGATGGGATTGTACTTACCTTAGCTTTAGTTACAAGGTTAGTTGTTCAAGTTTGTAGGAGGTATTACCTATTTTATGTAAGACTCCATTATCACTTTGCCAAGTAATGAGAATAATGAGATCTCACTAAAAAAAAGAACCTAGCATTAGTCAAACATTTGAATTTTAATGCCTTAGTCATATTAATCTAAATAAGATCCAAAGACTAATTAAGTCCGGACCTTCTTATTCCAGAGAATCTTTCAGTTTGTGAATCCTATGTAGATGGTAAAATGACCAAGAGGCCTTATTTTTAGAGGACATGGAACCAAGAAATTTTTGTAGTTAGTGCATATTGATGTGTATGAATATTTTTGTGTTTATGCATGGAAAGTATGGGTATGTGATCATTTTACTGATAAATACTCTAGGTTTGGATATGTAGATAGGAAATCTGATGCCTTGGATACAATCATTGAATTTTAGGTAGAATCGAATAACTTATTAGGCAAACATATCAAGGCACTTTGATTAAATCAAGGTAGTGCGTCTAGTAAGTTTGATTCCTTCTATAAGGAGCACATGATAATATCTCAGTTATGAGCACCAAGGACTCCATTAAATGGAGTAATGGAAATAAGATATCAAACTTTGAGACATAGACTGATCGATGATTGGGTTTCTCATTACTTCCCATAATCTTTAGGGATATATCTTATAGATTATGTAATACCTCTTTTTGTAAAGAGGTGTATTAGTTTATAGCATACCCAAGAGAATTTCAGGATTATTACTTTATAATCAAGATTATTAGAAGGAGTTTGTTGCTACAAATACCAGATTTCTGATTAAGACTATATGGTATATAATAAGGCAAACAATGATATAGATTGGAGAATACTAGAAGATAGTCCCACTATACATAAGATACTATGGATCCAATACCTGCTTCTAGTACATTGACGCCTCGCCGTAGTGGGAGGGTTGTTATACAACCAAACCGATTCATGTATTTGGGATAGTATTTTGAGCCATTCTAGAGGAACATGAGATCGATCCCATAAATTAAAATGAAGCAATGAGCGATGTGAATGCACATTTTTAGCAAAAGGCTATGGAGGTAGAGTTAGAATTCTTATGATTCTAATGTAGTCTGGGTTTTTGTAGAAGGATTTGAAGGGATAAAACCCATGGGTGTAAGTTAGTCTACAAGAGAAACAAAGGAGTAGATAGAAAAGTTGAGATTTATATGGTTTTGTTATAGCTAAAGGTTATAATTTGAAACATTATTTCAACTATAGGAAACCTTTTCACTAGTAGCCATACTCAAATCCATTAAAGTACTCCTATTTGTTGCAGTGTATCTCATTTATGAGATATTTTAATAGGATGTCAAGATAGTGTTCTTAAACAATTATCTTGATATTAGCATCTATATGATGTAACGAGATATTTTCATATCAAAGGGCCTTGTGTGTACAAGAAACTGCAGGGAAGCATGTTGGTGTCCTAAGATCCTATAGGTAGATGACAATCTACTCATTGAGAATGATGTGGAGATATTTTCATTAATCAAGATCTGGTTGTCTACTTGGTTCTAGATGGAAATCTAGAAGGGGCATAATATATTCTTGGGTTTGATGTCCTTAGGGATTATAAGAATAGGACAATTGTGTTATGTTAAACATATACTCAAGTATCTTTTGAGAACAAGGGATTATCTATTTGTGCTCCAAAGTGTTGCAATAGTTTAGAAGGTGATGTGATGGTTGACACAATGCCTTCTATAGAGAACTTAGTGGATTCCTCCACCAAGACATTGATAGGGAGAGTCTTTGTTGCTCACAAGGATAACATAAGTTTTAGATGAGTATCTAGTATGCTTTATAGGCATGATGCTTTGAGGGCTAGTGGGAAAATGTTAGGATAGAGCCCTTAAAAGCATGACTAATGTAATAAATTTGGAATTCATTATTTATTTAATAATGTTCCAATTTCACTTTTATCTATCCTTATTCCATGTATTATACTTTATTAGCATTCTTGTCTACATTTTTTGCATTGTACGTGACTTAGGTGCATTAGAAGTTACACAAAAGATCCAAATCATGGGTTCCTTATAATAGTTGACTTGTTTACAGTCGTTCATGGGTCTAGGCAACCCATTAGAGGTTGTAGTGCACTACCTCCTAATTGGAGGGATGGCTAGTCTTAGGTATCAGGATGGTTTCCCATGGTGAGTAAACTAGTGTGTATAATTACACATTGGACATGACATACAGTGAGACATGACTTAAGGCTATCAAGTAGCCATGACCTCACTAAGCTGTTTCATTTTATTGTCTTTCCACCTTAAGAGAATATTGAACTTGTACTAAAGTTAGTAGTGACTTTGACCTATGGGTGAAATCGTAAGCTAATCATATATTCCCTGTGGATTGGGTTACTATTGATGGAAGTTGGTAGCAAATAAGTATTATCAATAGAGGCACCATGATATCTCATGGGATTGAGATAGTGTGTCCCCTTAGGTGATTTTAAGGAAGTATGTTCATGGAAACTATGGCCATAGTAGTTCCTTAAGTGGAACTTGACATAGGCTCTTTGAGAGTTAAGACATGTCAATTGAATACATAATATGAGGATCTGTAACTCAATGATAGTAGAGGTAGTCTTGAAAGGCTGATAGCTTTCACTTTGTTAGACTACAAACACCAGTTCATGGAGATTGAACACAATGGATATCAAGTCACGAACCTGAGTACATAGTGCCTCATTGTTATTTACATAGGATACTGGAGTTCAGTTGATTATCTATAGTGGGATGTCGAAGCAACTTCATAATTGGATTCTAAGGGAGCTAGTACTTCTATGGGTCTCGAGGGTCCACGTTTTGAGCTCATATACCTTGTTGGCACGGATTCTGAAGGTCAGATTGGCTCTAGGTTCACTTTTGTGCATAAGTGTGTTTTGGTAATTACACAAGGTTGTACACGGGTAAGTGAATGAGGTCTTTGGATTGGGCTAATTGATTAATTAGTAGGCCTTATTGGGTTAATTAATTAATTAGGACCCATTTTGGGTTAGATTAAGTGACCTAAGCCTATGTGGGCTCAAGTCACTTAAGCCCAATTAGGAACCCTATAAATACCTTATAGGGGTTAGGGTTTTTATAATTTTTTGTCTTCCACCATTCAAAGAGAAAGAGAGTCATAGCCCTTGCCCTCTTTTCCTCCCCACCAGAAGTGTGCCCAGAACAAGATTGAGTCATCGAGCAGAAGATTGTGGATTTACGAGACTTCCAACAAATTCAAGGTTATTTTCAACAATTAGAATTTAAGGTTTGGGAACATTCAAACCTAAGGTTAGTAATTTAACCCTAAAGATCGTTTTTTTTTAATAAAAAATTGGTATTGCTTTCGATGCTTAGATCTAAAATGCTAACCAAAATATCAACAAAAAATCGATTAAATGCTAAAAAAATTGGTAAAAATTCTAATAAATTATCAATATATCGATATTTTTGCCTTATATATCGTTTTGAGGTCCACTATGTTGGGATTGAGCCCCTAAAAAAACAAGATATGATGTAACAAAGTTAGACTTAACCATCCTCTTGTTACCCTTTTGGTGTATTAACATTGATTTGACATTTAGTCCATGTCTCTTACATTGTACGTAACTTGAGTGCATTATGAGTTGCATAGAAGATACAACTCATGGGTTCCTTGTAAGTAGATAAGTTGTTGGTTTATGGATTTGGGCAGTCTAGTAGAGACTATAGTGCACCAACTCCTAATTAGAGAGATGACTTGTCTTGGTCGTTAAGATAGGTTTCCCATGGTGAGTGCACTAGTGTGTGTGATGCACAATGGAAAGGACCTATGGTAAATCATGATGCAAGGCTATCAATTATCATGATTCACCAAGTTACTATACTGCATGGACTCTCAACCTTAAAAGGATACTGAGCCTATGCCAAAATTAATAGGAGGCTTTGACCTTTGGATGAGACCCTAAAGTGCTCATATATTCTTATGGACTAGGTCACTGTTGATGAAGGCTAGTGACAACAGGTATTCTCAACATAGGCACCATGATATCTCATGTGAAGGGAAAAACCCAAATCTCTCCGTTTCCCAAGCCCGAATCAGGTTAGGAATAGGCATAACTATCCTAGGCTTTTTCTAAATTCTATGAACAACAAAAAAATAACATTTAAAAACTTTGAAGGGATTTAGAAGTGCTAACGAAAACCATACCTCAGATTTAGATGTTCTTGAATCAAATCCACATGGTGAAGATGAAGAACGAAATTGAATAAGTCTCATAAACCAAAAGTCTTCTGCCTGATGACTCCAGCCTTGATCTTGACACACTTTCAATGGGGATGGAAAGAAGAGCGGATGCTATGACTCTCTCTCTCTTTGTGGAGATGGAAGACGACTCTCTAGAAAAAGTTATGAGAACCCTAACCCCTAAGGGGGTATTTATAGGGTTTCCTACTAGGCTTAAGTAACTTGAGGTCATTAAGGGCTTGGGTCACTTAATCTAGCCCAAAACGGGTCCTAATTGATTAATTAACCTAATAGGGCTACTAATTAATCAATTCGCCCAATCTAGAGACCTTGTTCACTTGCCCCTATGGAACCTTATGCAATTACCAAAACATCTTATGCATAAAAGTGAACCTAGAGCCAATCCAACACTCATAACCCATGCTAATAAGGTATATGAGCTCAAAGCAGAGACCACTAGGATCCATAGGAATATTGGCTCCCTCATAATCCAATTCTAATGTTGGTTCAATATCATACTACAGATAATCAACTAAACTCTAGTATCCTATGTAAATAACAACGAGACACCAAGTGTTTGGGTTTATGACCTACTATCCATTGTGTTCAGTCTCCCCATGAACTGGTGTTTGTAGTCTAATAAAAGATGAAAGCTATCAGCCTTTCAAGACTACCTCTACCATCCTTAAGTTATAGATCCTCCTATTGTGTATTCAACTAATATGTCTTAACTCTCAAAGAGCCTATGTCAAGTTCCATTTAAGGAACTACTATGACCATAGTTTCATAAACACACCTCTTTAGGATCACCCAAGGGCACTCATTGTCTCAATCCTATGAGATATCATGGTGCCTCTATTGAGAATACCTATTGCTATTAACTTCCATCAATAATGATCCGATCCATAAGGAATATATGATTAGCTTAATATTTCACCCGTAAGTCAAAGCTATTGCTAACTTTAGCATAAGCTCAATATTCTCTCAAGGTTAAGAGAGAACACAATGAAACGGCTTGGGGAGTTCATGACTACTTGATAGCCTTAAGTCATGAATCACTATAGGTCCTATCTAATGTGTAACCATACACACTAGTGCACTCACCATGGGAAACTTATCTCAATAACTGAGACTAACCATCCCTCAAATTAGGAAGTAGTGCACTACAAACTCTAATGGGTTGCCTAGACCCATGAACTAGTTGTGAACAAGTCATCTATTTGCAAGGAACCCATAACTTAGATCTTTTGTGCAACTCCTAATGCACCTAAGTCATGTACAATGCAAAAGATGCAAACAAGAATGCTCATAAAGTATAGTACATGGAATAAGGATAGATAAAAATCAAATTAAAACATCAAAACGAATTCCAAATTTATTACATCATGTCATGGTTTTAAGGGCTTTATCCTATCATCATGGGATTGAGACAATGTGTCCCCTTGGGTGATCTAAAGGACATGTGATCATGAAATCTATGGCCACAGTAATTCCTTTAGTGGAATTTGACATATGCTCATTGGAGGTAGAGTATGTTAGTTGATCACATAATAAGTGGGATCTGTAACTCAAGGATTTAAGAGATAATCTTGATAGGTGATAGCACTACCTTGTTATATTACGAACACTAGTTCATAGGGAGTCTACATGTGGTGGATAATAGGTCACTGACCCAAGCACTCAGTGTCCTGTTGTTATTTATATAGGGTATTATAGTTTAGTTGATTCTCTGTAATGGGATGTTTAATCAACTTCAAAAATTGGATTTTGGAGCTAATATTCCTATATCCTAATGGTTTTGTGCATAAGAGCATTTTAGTAATTATGTAAGATTGCCTAGGAATAAGTGAACAAGGTCTCTTGATTGGGCTAATTGATTAATTAGACAACCCTATTGGGTTAATTAATCAATTATGACCCATTTTGGGTTGCATTAAGTAGCCCAAGCCCATATGGGCTCATGTCACTTAAACTCAGTTAAGATCCCTATAAATACCCCCTAGGGATTAGTATTTCTATAACTTTTATCTTCCACCATCTAGAGAAAAAGAGAGTCATAGTCTCCACCCTCATTTCCTCTCCACTGAAAGCAGGCTAAGAACAAGGTTGAGTCATCAAAAGGAAGATTTTGGGTTTACGAGACTTTCAACAACTTCAAGATTGTTTTCAACACTTGGAATTTAAGGTTTGGAAACATCCAAACCTAAAGGTTAGTACTTTAACTCTAAAAGATCAGTTTTTTTAAAATTAGTATTACTTCTATTGCTTAGATCTAAGATGCCAACACACCAAAACTCTATATATCATCGAAATATCACAACATTTTAATCCTTGTTTATATCTCTAGCTTTCTTGAAACTCTCTTGAAAGACCAAAGGTAACTCTATCCTTAACTTAGTCTCTCAACATCAAAACTTTCTTTGTTTTTTTTTTTTTAATGATTTTTTCTCTCACAAATCATGGTCAACTATTAAAAAAACTAAATAAATAATTAAAAAAGTTGAAAGAGTACTCATTTTTTCTTATTCAAGATATTATCAATTCATAAATTTAATATAAATTAAGAAAAAAAAATTCACAATATGCAATGGCTAAGTTCATTTATTTTTTTTACTAGGGTTAAATTTTGTTTCTTAAGTTTCATTTATGAAATCGTGAGATATTAAGATTAAAGCCCCGATTCTTCAACTAATTGAGTGTGATTCGAGATTTTAATTAAAGAACCTATTAAAAATCAACATATTTAAAATTAAAAAAAAAAAATCCAACAACACTAACTAAAATCTTACTCATGACAACTTTTTATTCAACCTCATCTTCAATATTATTGAACTTCATATGAAATCCTTAATGAAGAACAAAGAGAAAAATGAAATATGAGAAGAATATTAGAGAAGAAAGATATATACAAGAACTTCACTCTATAATTTTTTTTACATGAGTAAGACTTTTCATATTCAGGAGGTAGTAGAAACAAGTGGAAAATGGATAGGAAGTGAGAGAGAATTGGTGTTTTAAAGGGTTTAAAGAAGGATAAAAATGTCTCAAATGGGTCATTTCCATAAAGAATAAAGATGAAGAGGTGGGGGGAGGTCATTTTTTCTGATTTCAAACTTCTTTTAATCCTTTTAACCAAATATCCCTCTCACTTTCTTTGCCTGGGAAGTCTTACAAGGGTTGGGTTTCAATTTTTTGGAAGACGTGTATTTATACACATATAAGTAGTTATCAATTTGTTTTAGAAAATACAAATGAGGATCAAAATCGTAGCATATCTATTAATTAATAATAAATCATATTTAGGTTGAACACATTTTATACCCAATGTTTTTATGGACCCACATTTTTCATGTGCACTCCTACTTGTCAGCGAGACTCACTTTTTAAGGGTGAAAAATTAGTTTTAGTAAAATCAGAGTCGCCATTTATTTTATTTTATTTTATTTTAAAATGGAAAATAAAATAAGAAATAAAAACCCTAATAAAATGTGACTCCATAATTTTGGAAAAACATGTCTTCAAAAAGCCCGAGTCTAAGTCTAGGAATTAGGTTACCTATCGAGAAGGTACCTCAAAGAGGTAGAACTCCTCTAAGCCCTAAAGAGGTCTCTACTGGCTAAGTTAAGGGAAATATGGTAATTAATCAATTAATTATGGATACTTAGATAAGCTAAGGTGATTTCAAAATTAACGTGCCAAACAAGAAAGCCAATCACAATCATAAAGAAGAGTTAGGGTGTGTACCTGGATTGCTTCTTAGGCATTATCACAAGACGTCAAAGCTAGTTTAACAATATAATACTACATACCTCATGCATTCAATCCCTTCAAATAATCAAGCAATAAATCAAAGCAATCAAGACAATATCAAACACGAGAATATTCACAAACAAAGTTTGCATATTTACAGAATTAAAAAAGAGAAAGGGTGTATAGGATGTACATGGATAACATGCATAACTTACAATGCGCTTGCATGTGGTTGGAGAAAGTTAGCACACAAGTAATAACAAATAACTATGACAATAAACCCTAATATACATGGTATATATAAAACTCAAATCAAATGGCATGAGCCTAAAGAAACAACAACTATCACATAGGACATGCATATGGACTCATTGTTAAATTTAAACCAATACTCTAGATAGTTACAAGTATCAAAGTTAGTAACTAAGACAAAAACATGCAGTAAAGGGGGAAAACAATTGCATTCAATTTAAAAATCCCAAACAAATATCTAAAAACATTATTTTGTCATAAAAAAAATAAACAACATCCTCATGATGTCTATATTAGAGAATAAAATCCAAAACCAAGTTAGGATATGTCAAAAAATACTAGGTTAAAATATAAGTTAAACACTATACAAAAGTTCTAGCATGTTATCAGAATAGAAGTTTCACAAAAAAAAAAAAAAAATGATAAAAAAATATCTAGAATGCAAATTAAATTGCAAAAAATTCCAAAAAAAACATCTACTACATGTCTAGTCTATCATCCACATGGCCGGGTAATCATTTAAATAAAAAATTTAAACAAAAATTTCTAAAAGTTCTAGAAGGTCCAAAACTAGGCAGAAAATTATGACATGCATATACCGAATTAAAAAAAAAAAAACATGCAATGTCTCCTAAAATCATAAAAAAAAAAAAAAAAAAAATCATACACGTCATTTAAAGTGTCTGAATTACACAAAAAATAAAGCCAGGGTTAAAGAGCACTCAAAATTATTTTTAAAACACTCAAACTCATTAGTTGTCCAAAATCAATCATGTACAGTAGATACAACTTTAAAATGATAGAAGCTAATTTTAAAATAAAAAAAAATATAAGAAATAAAATACCAAGCAAAACAAAAGAATTCCCCTCATTTGTGAATCCATTCTGGTTCCTATATCCCTTAAAAAAAATTCTGGTTCCTATATCCCCTCAGAAAACATTTTGGTGCTTATATCCCCTCAAACAAGTGATAACAAAATAAAAATAAACAAGTGATTGATAATAATAAAAATAAAAATAAAAATAAAATATAAATAAATAAATAATTGAGCTCCGCAAGCCATGCAAACCATGCAACCATGCAAGTCATACAAGTAATGCTAAGAATGCCTAATGGGTCAAGTGGGCCTAATGAGTCTTAAGAGGGGTAGGGGTGTCCAAATGGGTCTAAGTAACCTAAATGGGCTTAAGTGAACATAGATGGACCTAAGGTGGTGCCTAATGAGCCAAGTGTGCCTAAGTGGGCTTAAGTGACTTTGGTGGGCCTAATGAGTCTTAATGGGCCTAGGTGGTGCCTAATGGGTCGGATAACCTAAATGGTGTCTAAGTGCCTAGGATGATTAGAATAGTGCTTAAGTGACATAGGGCAATCGGGAAATTGTCTAAATGACCTAAACATGCCTAAGTATGTTATCCTAAAGGTGTACCTAAAATAGCTATCCTAAAAAAAAATAAAAAATAAAAATAAAAATCCTAAGTCTAATTCAGGGCTGCCAAGGGTCACAAATGAGGGGCTAGATAAATCCTCATCCATAGTCTCCAAAGTGGCTCAAAAAAAGGTAAGGTGTATGAGTAGTAATGGGCCACTAGGAAGTTGCTATGAAGTATTGAATGAACACTTAATATAATATGTGCTAAGAGGACAAAATGAAGAGTACAATTTTGCATTTGTTTTATTTTATCCACTTATATTCAAAATCCAACCTCCAACTTGTTAAAGAAGTAACACTTTACTCCTTAAACTTGTTAAATAGCAATATTTTATCCTCTTCAAGGTGGAGAAATAGATTGTTAAGGGTGAAATATAAAAAAATAAATAAATAATCCATTTGTTCATAATTGCATGAAAAAAATCATAAGAAGTATGCAAACATAATAAAAAATCAAAATTGGTGGTTGCCATATTTTAAATACATTTAGAAAATACTACCCAAGGCTATCAATTCAAAATTGGTTTTACCTAAATTCAAACCAATGTTCAAACAAGAATGCGGAAAAAAAAAAAAAAAAAAAACCTTTTTACAATTTAAAAATGGTTTGCAAATGATATTGAATTGTTGCTTTCTGAAAAGTTTGAATGGGTAAAATGATGGATTTCAAATATAAGAGACTAAAAAGTAAAACAAGCAAAAGGTTGAAGGTATGTATTAAGTATATTTTACCTACCATTTTTTATAAAGGTGGTTACCCTTTTTCTTAAGAGGTATATCAGTTTATAGGATATAGAAGAGGATTTTTGGGTTATTACCTTTATAGTTAGGATCATCAAAAGATATTTGTTAACACAAATGTCAAATTTTTATGAAGACTATATGATAAGGAATAAGGCAAAGAATAATATAGATTGGAAGATATTAGAAGAAGTCCCACATTGCATAGGATACGATATATCTAAAGGATTAAAGGCATACCGTTCCTATGATTTCAAGTACACCAGTGCCTCATCTTAATGGGAAGTTTACATGTCATAGATTATGATGAAGCATTGAGTAGTGTTTATGCTCACTTAATGAGCTTTGAAGAGGTAGTTAGAATCTTTGTATTCTAACATAGTTTGAGTTCCTGTAGAAGCACCTAAAGGGATAAAACTCATAGGTGTAAGTTGGTCTACAAGAGGAACACAGGAGTAGATGGAAAGCTTGAGTTTTATGTGGCTAAGACTATAGCAAAAGGTTATAGTTTAAAACTTTGTTTCAACTATGGAAAACCTTTTCAACAGTTATCGTACTCAAATCTATCAGATTACTCTTATCTATTGCAGTGTGTCTCATTTCTGAGATATAGCAACCAAACATTTTCATAACAATGGGCCTTGTGTGTACATGAAAGCACAAGGAAGTGTGGTAATGCTCTAAGATCTTGTAGGTAGATGACAATATACTCATTGGATATGATTAAGGATATATCCATCTGTCAAGATCTAGTTGTTTACTCAATTCTAGATAAAAATCTAGAGGAAGACATAATATATTCTTAGGGTTAAGGTCCTTTAGAATTGTAGGAATAGGAAAAATTATGCCATGTCATCTACATTGATGAGCATTTGGTCAAGTATATGATGTAAAACTCCAAGAAAGGTTTGTTACTTTTTGGATTTAGAGTTATTTTCCTTAAGATCAATGTCCTTGGACATTTGTGGAGAGAGATTGCATTAAGACGGTATCTAATGCCTCTACAATGAATAGCCTTAAGCATACAATGCTATGTGCTAAACTAGATATTTGCTTTGTTGTAGGAATAATGAGTGGATATTAGTTCATTTCTTGATTAGAGCTTTGGGCGAATGTCAAACATATACTCTAGTATCCTTAGAGAACAAAGGATTATATGTTTGTGAGTCCTTGTACCAAGAAATTGGACTTTCAGTCTGATGAGGACTCTCACATGTCTACCTCTGGGAATGTGTACACTCTTAAGTGGTTTTTGTTACTTCTATAGCAACAAAGGAAGCCTTTTGGCTTATGGGTATTTCCATTGGCAATATTGTCTAAGATACTGTTATTTGGGATGGCGGCATAGTCCAAAGAACTAAAGTACCACTATAAGAGGGAACATATAGAAAACAAATGATACCTTGTTGTGGGATGGTATAAAAAGGTGACATAACTATAGAGTAGATTTTTTCTATAGTACCTAGTCTACTTTTGGGGCTAGTAGGAGTTTGTTGGAATTAAGCCCTTAAAAGCAAGATATGATGTAATAAAGTTAGACTTAACTAAGTAAGACATGATATAACAAAGTTAGACTTAACTATCCCCTTGTTATCCCTCTAGTATATTAACATTGATTTGAGCATTCAACCCATGTTTCTTACATTGTACATGATTTGGGTACATTAGGAGTTGCACAAAAGTATAAGTCATGGATTCCTTGTAAGTAGAGAAGTTGTCCACAGTTGGTTCATGAATTTGGGCAATCCAGTAGAGACGATAGTGCACTACCTCCTAATTGGAGGGATGACTAGTCTTGGCCATTGGGATGAGTTTCCTATGATGAGTGTATTAGTGTATGTGATGCACACTAGATAGAACCTACAGTGAATCATGACGCAAGATTATCAATTGTCATGATTCACCAAGCTACTATACTGCATAGACTTTCAACCTTAGAGGATATTGAGTTTGTGCCAAAATTAATAGAAGACTTTAACCTATGAGTGAAACCCTAAAGTGGTCATACATTCTTATGAATTGGGTCACTGTTGATGGAGGTTGATGACAATAGGTATTCTCAATAGAGACAGCATGATATCTTATGGGATTGAGACAATATGTCCTCTTGGGTGATCTAGAGGATATGTGATCATGAAATTTGTTGCTATAGTAATTCCTTTAGTGGAATTTGACATATGCTCATTGGAGATAGAGTATGTCATTTGATCACATAATAAGTGAGATCTGTAACTAAAGGATTTCAGGGGTAATTTTGATAGGTGACAACACTACCTTATTAGATTACAAACATCGGTTTATGGAGAGTTTGCATGCAATAGATAGTAGAACACAAACCCAAGTACTTGGTGTCTTGTTGTAGTATACATAGGGTACTAAAGTGCAGTTGCTCTTTGTAGTGAGATGTTGAATCAATTTCAGAATTTGATTCTAAGAGAGTCAGTTCTCCTATGGGTCCCAATGGTTCTTGCTTTGAACTCATATTTCTTGATGACATGGTTTATAAGGATTAGATGAGCTAAAATTAAAAGATTAAAATATTCAAAAGTTGGTGAAGGTACAAAGAATGTGAGGATGGTACAAGAAATGTGAAAAGGGTATGAGAATTTTGTTTTTCCATTTCTTATACCCTCACATTTCATGCACCCTCTTCACATTCTTCGTACCCTTTTGACCTTTTTTGTACTCTTTAAATCTTTTGAAAATTTTAATTATATGTTTTTTTTCACTTCAATCGACAACAATATTGTGTAAAAAGACTAAATACACTTGAAATTGAAACAAATAATTTAAAAAAAATTAAAATATTAAAACATTACAAAATTGGTGGGGTACGAAAAATGTGAGGATATGAGAATTTTGTTTAAATTGAAGCAAATAATATTCGAAAAAAATTTAAAATATTCAAAAATTGGTGGAAATACAAAGAATGTGAGGAGAGTACAAGAAATGTGAAGAGGGTATGAGAAATTTATTTTTTATTTTGTTCATTTCTTGTACCCTCTTCACATTTCTCACACCCTCCTCACATTTGTTATACCTTCTAAATTGTTTTAAAATTTTTAAATTTAATATTTTTTTAATTAACTTGACAATAATATATTGTAAAAAGACCAATTACACTTGAAATTGAAGCAAATAATGTTCAAAAAAATTAAAAGATTAAAATATCAAAAAATTTGTAGGGGTATGAAGAATGTGAGGAGGGTATGATATATATATATATATATATATATATATATATATATATATATATATAAAATTTTCATTTCTTGTACCCTCACATTTCTCATACCTTTTTTTACATTCCCCGCACCCTCCTCACATTCATCATACCATTCTTACATTTTTTGTACCCTCTAAAATTTTTTAATTTTTTAATTTTAAGTTTTTCTTCACATCACTTGACGATAATATTGGGCAAAAATCTTAATTACACTTGAAATTGAAGCAAATAATTTTCGAAAAAAATTGAAAGATTAAAAAATTTAAAAATTACTATAGGTACGAAGAATGTGAGGAGGGTATGAGAAATGTGAGGCCCTTCACATTCTTCGTACCCTCTTCACATTTTTGTACCCTCTAAATTTTTTGAAAATTTTAATTTTGATTTTTTTTTTGTTTACTTCATTTGACAATAATATTGTGTAAAAACACTAATTACACTTGCAATTGAAGTAAATAAAGTTTGGAAAAAATTAAAATATTAAAATATTCAAATGGGTTGGGGCATGAAGAATGTGAGGAGGGTATGAAAAATATGACAATCCTCACATTCTTCGTATCCTTATATTCTTTGTAATCTCTAAATTTTTTGAAATTTTTATTTTTTATGACAATAATATTGTGTAAAGATTATCATGGTTTTGGGAATGTGGAATTTATGGAAATAATCTCCAAAAAAAATTCAAAGATTGAAATACTAAAAGGTTATCATTTAATTATGATTTAATAGCCTTGTATCCTTTTCTATATTTTACAAAAAGTTTATCGTTTTTTTAAAACTTTATCATTTTACAAAAATATTTTTTCCTAAATTTTCTTTATTTTACTACTTGATAAAAAAATTCCAAAAACTTAATTATATAAAATATTTTAGCAGATTTTATATAATTGGTTATTGTAAACTATCATACCAATGTGTGGTGCATAGGATTAATTCCCTCGGCAACCGGACCGTGACTGTGCTAATCCTGGAGAATTGTTTTTTTTAATTTCCTTTCCATGCTTCTTAATTTTATTGGCCTAAAAGATGGGTATGATACCTTAAGAGTAAATTTAAGCATGGCTCGATAATATCATGCCCAAGAGTGCGGATTTACATTTGGCTCTGAATGTTTATCATTCTAAGTGAAATTCAAGTCTGTGTTCAACATCCCCGCAGACCATAATTCATATACCTATTATTTTGAATGACTGTCATCCACCAGTCATAACGTTTCAACGCTATCTACTCCTTACCCAATACTCAACTAAATAAAGTTGACTTGGAAGACTCTCTCATTGCACCTCTTATGCTTCAATGGTTCCTGGCCCATTTCCTGTATCATTTGAAGACTCTGGGAAAAAGGGCTGCTGTTGTCTCTCTTTGGATGAGAGTATCTTCTCTGCCTTGATATAGTTAAATATAATCTTCCGTCTGCGAGGTAAGTTAATTTTGACCTTTGTCAACTGCAGATTTTGTTTAGGTTTTCTGTTACACATTAGAATAACTTCGCTAAACATGGCAGTGACTATCAGCACGATAAGGAATTTGTTGTAATGGCTTCTTCTTCTTCACTACGTCTTAGAAATGACAACAGCGCAAACAGTCCTAAAAACAGTAACATGGACATTGCTGAGGAGGTCACTGTAATGGTAATCGATGACAGCCCAAACAATCCTAACTGTAGCAGCATCAATATGGCGCAGGATACTGATGAAAATGTTTCAGCGGTTTTATCTTCATCTTTGCCAAGGACTAGCAGCTCCGGTAAGATGCTGAAAACCATGTTTATGTCCATTTCCGTTTGAGGTCCTCCTGAAACTTTTGGGCATAATTAGTATACAAGTAGAAGTGTTTTACAAACTGCTGTTAAAATAAAAAATGGAAGAAAATTAAATTTTAATTCGTGTAGTTTATTGGAGGTTCAAACTATTATTGAAAGATATAAAGATGTTGACTAGAGGTAAACAAAAAAGTCCAAGAAAATAATTAGCAAAGAAAAGATATCAAGGAAATTGATTTTCCCGTATTTAGTTATATCGAAAAAAATATTTAAGAAAATCAACTATAATTAAAATTAATTATAAATTTATGAAATTTTAAATCATTTAATTTTTATATTGAATAATTAAAATAAGTGAAATGAGTAGCGTATAAAAATAATTAATTTATTGATTTTAGATGTATTTTATTTCACTTTTTCTTACCTTCTATTTTTTCAATTTACTTTCTTTTCTTTGTATTTTTTGTCAAATTTTCTGAGAACCAAACATAACTTAAATGATTTATTTTTTTAAAAATAATTTTAGTATTTTTAAAATTACTTAAAAATACTAGGCTGACCTATACATCTTTCGGTTTTGTGACTGCAGAATTCGGTCAGTTGGAACTGTACAAAGCTGTGCTTCACAAGTATTGGAGAATAATCCACGATTATTCTCCGCCCGGTTCGGAACAGATGATTCCCGAATTCTTCACATAGCAGTTGAGTTAGGAGAGGCCAGAATGGGTTTCGTGGAGAAGTTGGTTAAGTTTATGCCAAGTGAGGCACTGGATCTGCGGGATTCTGATGGCGCCACTGCCCTTTTCAACGCTGCAAGGGCTGGCAATATAAAAGCAGTCAAGTTGTTAGTGAGCAAAAACCCACGCTTGCCCAATATCTGCCAACGCGACAATTTTGCGCCTCTTCACAGCGCTGTTAGGTATGGTCATAAAGAGCTGACTTTATATTTATTAAGCGTCACCAGATATAATGAACCTCCATATCCTTTCTCAAATTCGCCTGGATTCGAACTTCTGCGCAGAGCACTAATGGTGGGGTTTCATGGTGAGCTATATTTACCATCCCCTATCTATTTTCTTGATATGAATTACCGTCGGGTTCCCATGTACAATTTTATAATATGCAGATGTAGCACTGTATCTGGTTAAACGTTATCCTGACCTTGCCACATGCCATTTCGATTCCGCCCCCCACGATGATGCTAATGATGCCCCTTTGAGAGTATTGGCTAAAAGGCCTTGGGCTTTCCCAAGTGGAAGTCGCTTCAACTTATGGCAACTCATAATATATCATTGTTAGTTTCTTTACTCGCTTGCCCCTTTTAAATTGCTTTGTGTTTGCCATTGCATCTCCTTTGCTTTTGTTTATAAGTCAAGTTATTTTCTTTTATGATAATCCTGTTTAGATCTGTACTTCAACAAATTGGCTTGATTGTTCATTTTTGTCTCACTTCCTTATCTTATTTAGGCTCAGTGTTTTGGTTTTACCATTCTTTGGAGTTCTTGTTTGAGTGCATGCAAAAGGTAGTGAAAATTACTTCTTTTATATAAAACTTAGAAGACTTCTTGGTTACCTACTCACACCTCAATTGATATGATGGTGGGGTGGACAAAAGTCTCTAAGCAATTTGGGAAGACATTTTTCTTCCAAGAAGTTTACATAAGAGAATAAAGATTTTTATTATGGATGGCGTGCTTGCACAATAATACAAAAGAATAAGTAGGCATCCCATGAGAATGCATTGCGCACTTATGGTGTGTAATTTAAGCTGGGCAATATAAATGGTTGCTTAAAGGTGTGCAATTTTTAGTTGCCCTCCTTTGGATGCACCGTTTAAATTAATCTCTTAGGGTGTGGAATTTCAGTCATGCTTTCAAAGTGTACAATTTGAGTTATGCTCTACAGATACGCAATTTAAGTCATTGTACAAGTATGACTTAAAAGTGCGCAATTCCTATATGTCCTACACTTTCCTGGTGCTAACAATTTACACCTACTCTAAAGCATGATAAAACCAATAGAGTAGAGTATAGAGAAATTTATACTTGAGTTCTTATGAGATGATAAAGGTTACCCAAATGTATTGAGTGGACTGAGAACATAATATTATAGGCTTCACAATGATGGTGCTCCTACACACTAAATTGGCCAAAGCAATAAAAACAAAAATAACAAAGAAAATAAAAAATGAAAGCTATTTACAAGTTTTTGGCTAACTTCTAGCTAGCCAATGGTTCTTCACTTTTTCTTTGCTTCCCACAGGTAGATTGGAAGCATCCATTTTGATAAATATTTCTTCATGGTTTCCTAAAATTTTTGGGATGCCCTTCCCTCTAGTTAAGAGCCACTTTCAGTCAAGAAAATTTTTTCATTCGAAGAGATATTGAGAAGCCCTCTGATGATACCTTGAAGATCAACATTTTTGGGTTACAAAGAGAAGGGAATTGAAAGACAAATAAAGTTGGTGTGATCATGCAATACATTGCTCCATTCCTCATCTGTTTCTTTTTCTATCTTTATTTTTTTCTTTTCTTTTTTTTTCTTTTCGTTTTTTTTTTTGGGAAAGAAGAAAAAATGCAGCTTATAACCTTATTTGCAACCTGTTGGAAGTTCTCTTCTTCAACTGGTTCTTTTTCAACAAATTCTTTTCAGCTGCTATGTACACAGTTTCCTTTCCTTAACCTCAGTGGCTTCGTCCTCTTACAGCATCCAAAAATCATCTTTGTCAAAACTCTTGTTCTAAGGGGAAATGATAAATTGAGAGATGAGATGAGAGATTAGATGTTGTTGGGGTTGGCTTTCACGTTCTAGAAGATGCACTTGAGGACTAAGGGGTCCCAAACCCTTGATTTTTCAGCAAGAAATTTTAAATGCTTAAGTGCTTCTTTTGGTTCCTCCTGTATAAAGTACCCACCAGTTATGTTTTCAACAAATTATTTTATTTAGGGGGATGGTCCCCTTTAAAAAGAAGCAATCCTTGAGTTTTCAAAACTATGGTAAGGAAGTTAGACAAAAAAGCTTTAAATTTATCATAACAATGATGAAAAGTCTCATTCTCTATAAAACAAAAATTTTTATTTTGTCTTTCAAAGGAAACAATTTTATATACCAAAATAAATTTGTGAAAAAAATATTTTATAAAGTAGCCTAAGAACTTATACTATAGAGGCTCATGCTATACTACCAATGGTTATCCTCTTTCTTTAATGAAAAAAGAAAACCTTGAGTTTCGAATGATCTGGATTTCATGAAGGCTCTACCAAAATAGACCATACCTCTTCAAATTCTTTTAAATAAGAAAAAAGATTTTCATCCTCCCTTCCATAAAATAGAGATAGCAATTGGATCATTTCAAGCTCAATGTTTATTTGAAAAGCGTCAAAAAGAAATATCAAGCAAGAAGGAGCATTGACCCGACTAGGCTGTAGGTAATCCCTCATGGTCCTAGGTGACTAGTTATTGGGGTTAAAACTCCCATTCATCACACTTCTATTAGTACTACCAATAGTTGAATTTGGAAAATAAATATGAGATAGTGATGGTCTGGTGTGTTGAGGAAAAGGATAACTAGGGGTTGGTTGATTACTTAGTGTCCTTCCTCAAATTGTTTCTTCTAGTTGATTACTTAGAACCCGTTTGGTAGTGATTCTAGGAAACACTTTTAATATTCATAATACTTGAAAATTTTTATCACTCAAGTGTTAGAAATATTAGAAACGCTTCGTAGAATCACTCCCAAACGCACTCTTAGTACCCTTTCTTTAAAATCATTTCCCTAATACATCATATCACATTAAAGAAAATGTTTGAAATGTTGGATTCAGCAACTAAAAATGAAAACTGAGCAGAAAAAGAAAATCCAAAGAAAACAAATTAAGTTAAAAAAGAAAAAAATCCGACTAAAAGATAGGTGGGAAATGGGTGAAATATACTTGTTAAGCTTCTAAAACAACAAGCATCTACACAAAAATACCTTTAGAGTCATCAATTTTGAAAGTTCCTTAGTGACGACACTAATTTTTGGTTTGTCATTCTCTAATTCATTTCTTTTATCAAAACTTGGACATATATTTAATAGTTAAATTTTACAAAGAGAAATTAAACTAGATCATTCATTGAAACTCTCAACTCCTTAACCAAAAATAAAATAAAATTAATAGTTGTATAGTTGTTAGGTTGCCTCCATAAGGAACTTTAAATTGGTAGCAACTGAGGTAATAGCTTTAGGAGTGTGAATGCCAGCTAAAAGATTAGAAAAATGATTTTATAAATAAAAAAGACATACACACACAAAGTTTAAAAGATAGAAAATTAAAGAAAAGAAAACCTCAAACCTAGAGATTCACTAGGACCACCACTTTCATATTCAACTCACCAACAAGGCTTTGAACTTATGCTTTCAAATTTAGGGTCAAAGCAAGGATTTATACCAAAAAGGTTTCCTGCTTTAAATGAACAAGAACCATCTTAATAAGGTTCATCTCTCTCTAATTGCTCTTATATATATATATATATATCCTTACAACCAAATGATTTAGATAAGATTCTTTTCATGTCAATAGGCCTATACTTAGTTGAAAGAATCATTAAAACAATGCCCAAGTATGCTTCCAAGGTTGCTTGACTTACAACGCTCACAACCAATGCAACATAGACTATTCTCCCCATGGTTACTTATTTTGGTCATTATAACTACTGATAGAGATCATATTGTTTGTAACTAATGCACAGATATGGGAGACTTGAGCTCTTCTCACCCCTTAGAGTGTTAAAGGTTATCTAAGCATGTTAAAAATTAATTAAAGAACTAAAAATGCAAATTTGTAAGTTGAAATTGAAAAACTGAAATATAAGATTAATTAAAAAGACTAGAAAATTCATTAAACTAGAAATTAGGGAAAGTTTATAATGAAAAGAAAAGATTACAATGGAAAACTAAAAACTAAAATTACATTAAGTTACTCTTATTCCTACTTTTGTTCCTTCAAGAAGAAAAAACTTATCTATAATTTCACTTTCTATAATTTGCTTCCACTTGTATATTCACAATCCTCCATTTATAGGCAAGAAAACATTCCCCCTCCCTTCCCCGGTCATTCCAACTACTCCGACACCACTCCATCTGGACTTGTCTCTTCTTATACTAAGGGTCAAGTCCTTTGTCATTGCAATCAACCCACCATCATTCTTGATGTGTTAGCTTATGGTCGGTAGTTACACCTTTTTCTCTATGTAATTTGGTCTGGGTATGTTTTGGTAGTACAATTGAAGACTTTGAGGTATGAACAACATACTACTTTGGTGGGTGAGCCAATCATTAGAAGAATTATTAAGTACTTAGCTATTGTAGAGGTAAAAATGGTTTGTAATTTAGATGACATCAAGGGGTTGCACTACTACACATCATGTTGACTCGAGTGAAGGGGTCCACAACATCTTGGCTTAGAGCACTTAAGAGGTTTGCAGATTGAGTTGCTTGAATAGGGTGTAAAATTTGGTTCAAAGCATTAGAGAAGTCTTGTGTGTTTGGTCTTTAAGGTATACATGGGAGGTGCACTATGAGGCTTTACACAAAGAAAAAAGTGCATGATTGAGTCTTGCACACCTTTTAGGTGTGCAATATGTGTTTCCTCCTTACTTGGGCATTTTTGTCTCTATGAGTTCCTAACAAGGTTTTATTGCACCAAAAATGATGGGAAAAACCTGAATCTTTCTCTGTTTCCCAAGTCTGAATCAGGTTAGGAACATGCATAACTATCTTAGGTTTTTTATAAATCCTATGCACAACGAAAAAATAGCATTTTTCTACTTTAAAAAGATTCAAAAAGTGCTAACAAAAGCTATACATTAGATTTAGGTGTTCCCGAATCAAATCCACATGGTGAAGATGAAAATTGAAATCCCAGAAGTCTCATAAACATGAAGTCTTCTGCTCGATGACTCGAACCTTGATCTTGGCACACTTTTGATAATGAGGAAAAGAGGGTGGAGGCTATGGCTCTCTATCTCTCTGGATGATGGAAGACAAAAGTTATGGAAACCCTAACCCCTAGGGGGTATTTATAGGGTTTCTAAGTGGGCTTAAGTGACTTGAGCCCACATGAGCTTAGGTCACTTAATCTATCCCAAAATGGGTTCTAATTGATTAATTAACCCAATAGGACCTACTAATTAATCAATTAGCCTAATCCAGAGGCCTTGTTCACTTACTCCTATATAACCTTGCATAATTACCAAAATGCCCTTATCCACAGAAGTGAACCTAAAGTCAATCCAACCCTCATTACCCATGCCAACAAGGTATATAAGCTCATAGCGAGGAGCACTAAGACTTATAGGAATACTGACTCCCTCATAGTCCAATTTTAAAGTTGATTCAACATTGCACTATAGAGAATCAACTAAACTCTAGTATCCTATGTAAATAACAACGAAGACACTAAGTGCTCGGGTCCGTGACCTACTATCCATTGTATTTAGTCTCCCCATGAATTGTTGTCCGTAGTTTAACAAGGTGATCAGCCTTTCAAGACTACTTCTACCATCCTTGAGCTACAGATCTTCCTACTATGTGTTCAATTAACATATCTTAGATCTTAAAGAGTCTATGTCAAATTCCACTTAAGGAACTACTATAACCGTAGTTTCCATGAACATACCTCCTTAGGATCACCCAAGGGGACACATTGTCTCAATCCCAAGAGATATCATAGTGCCTTTATTAAGAATACCTATTGCTACTGACTTCCATCAACATTGACCCAATCCATAGGGAATATATGATCAGTTTATGACCTCACCTGTAAGTCAAAGCCACTATTAACTTCAGTACAAACTTAATATTCTCTCAAGGTTAAGGATAATGCAATGAAGCAGCTCAGTGGAGTCATGACTACTTGATAGGCTTAAGTCATAACTCACCATAGGTCCCATCTAATGTGCAACCATACACACTAGTGCACTTATCATGGGAAACTCATCCCATAGCCAAGACTAACCATCCCTCAAATTAGGAGGTGGTGCACTACAACCTCTAATGGTTTGCCTAGGCTCATGAACCACAGTGAAAAAATAATCTATTTGCAAGAAACCTATGACTTAATTCTTTTGTGCAACTCCTAATGCACCTAAGTCACGTACAATGCAAAAGATGCAGGCAAGAATGCTCATAAAGTACAATACATGGAATAAGGATAGATAAAAGTGAAACTAGAACATCATTAAATAAATAATGAATTCCAAATTTATTACATCATGTCATGCTTTTAAGGATTCTATCCTAACAAAAAAACACCTTAAAGCATGTAGAATGGTCATAGAATGCATTAAACATAATTTTCTAAGGTATTATAAAAAAAACAAAACCTTCGGTTAATTTTTTAGTACCTCAAACACACTAAAGTGGGCTCTTTAAAGCCATTAAAGTATTAAGTTTGAGTTCTCATCACTTAGTCCTTACCTTAATAACATGCGCTTGGAAGTAACATTGAAGCTTCAATGTGGTGATCTAAAGGGCAAGCACCAGTTTTTCAATATTTATATATATCTCAGGTTTCCACATCTAAGAGGGTCTTTTAGACATAGTACATTGGTTGCTCCTCTTTTCCTTTTTTTTGAGATAACACTCCACTTACTACTGCTATTGAGACCTTGTAAGACCTCTTTATCCTAGGGTTTATCCAGAATGGGGGTTAGCATCATGTAATGCTTTAGTGATTCATAAGCTTAGTTGCATTTTTTGGTTCCTTTAGTCCATTTTCCCTTATTGCTAATGTCAAAGAAAAGATGACATATATTTGTTGTTCAATATATAAATCTATTTCAAGAACCAATCTTGTTAGTGGGCTATTGGACTTCTCTAGCCCTTTTGGTCATAAGTATCTCCAAAGTTGATTTTATTTGGTATGGGTTAGCTTTTATTCCTTTGTATGTAACCAAGTACCTAAGGAACTTTCCACACCCTACATTAAAGGTGCACTTCACTAATTTAGCTTCACTTAGTATTTTCGAAGAGTTTGAAATGTTCTTAGGAGGTCGATCAAGTACTCATTCCTCTTCTTACTTGTTACTAACATGTTATTAATGTAATCTAGCATATTGACTTCTATTTGTTGTTAGAAGACCTAGATGACCAAATCTAGCATCTAAGAGCCTAGTTACATTTTCTTTCACAATCTAATCTCTTTAAGGAGCTAACCACTAGGGTTTATGTTGAGTTGATGACAAGTAACTTGGGGATCGATGCCCACGATGTCCTGTAGTTTCCTGGCAAAGATGTGTTCTTTTCTAGTAGCCATCTTAAACCTTTTTTTTTTTGCATGGGCTAGAAGGAACCTCCTAGGTTTGGGGCTCTATAATAATGACTCCCTAGGTTCTCTAATTGCCTTCTTGGGTCACCTACTAATTTGTATTTGATTTTTGATTTATGAACTTCCTAAGGGTCCTGGTTGATGCACTTGTTGACTGCTTTAAGGGCTATGGTGTAGTATACTCATGCTTCCACCTAGTCCCGATATATTTCCCATATTCCTTGTAGTATTAGGAATTTAATGTGAATAGTGTTCCTCTTAGGTTGTATATCCATGGTCATCCCATAATGCACTATCGGGAAAAGGATATCCATAACAAAGAATTGTGTCATTATATGGAAACAACCAATTGGAACCATTAGAGCGACTTCCCTAGTTGAGCTACATAGGACTTTGTCTAATCCCACCAATGACCGAAGACTTGACACTAGTTTTCCTTCGTCCATATTCATTTGTTAATATATGGGTTAATATATTTAGCAAGTTAACTAAACTTGTTAGGTCAACTAAGAATAGGTGCATATTGTAGTCAATAATTCTTAAAGTAATAACCAATGGATCTTGAGCAGGGTTTGGACTCCTCTTAAGTCTTTATTAGAGAAGCATATGACATGTGGGCAAGTGGTAGTTGCTTCATGCAAGGATGTGAGGACTTTTGCTTCAATTTTCATATGCTTCTATAACATCTTGATACCCTGCTTAGTTGCTCAAATCTAGTAGATGATCCACCATGGATGGTAGCTATAACTACCTTGGGTTATTTGAGGCTTTTCTTTTATCTTTTTTAAGTGCATGTACTAAGAGGTAGACTTCACCCTTAAGGTCTCAATATCAGGAACAAACTCTAAGGTCAGTTGATAAAGACAAAACAAAGTTAGTCCTTGGAGGATGGAGGAGAAGATTTTACATAAAAGTCGATCGTTTTCCTTCTTTAAGAACATCATATGCATAAAAATGCATGAGTAGTCTAGGGTGTCTTTAGTTTCATTGAAAGAAATTGAACTTAGGGAGAAAAAACTCTCATATGGCCTCCTTCCCCTCCTAAAGGAACTTAGGCTCAATCACCTTATTCACCAAGATTATGCATTTTGTGGTAGCTCTGGTGGCAAGAAGCCCTTAGAGCATTGGGGCCTTTGGTAAGGTGGTTTGTTTGGTTAGTTTAATTAAGGTTTCTCCCACCTTTCTCTCCCAATTTAATCTATATGTTGGTCTAATTTCTTTGATAACTATTATTCATTAACTTGCATCTTATTGGTGTTTGCCAATGAGAGCTGTTGGTCAAAATCACATTGGTATTTGTTTACCCTTACCCTAAAGGCAACATTTTCTTGAGTGAGTTAGTCGCTTCTTTTAGTGAGCTCCTCCATCTATTGAAGGGTTTGCTCTCACTCATTGCTCCACTTCATTTCTATCATGATTGCCTTTTCCTACCAAGACTCTATTGCATAGTCTTCTATTGCCCAATTGTCGCTATAGATCTAAACAATGTCTTCAAGGCTTTTAATGCATTCCCATATGAAGAAGCTAAAACTCTTCATAGATAATCGAAAATTTTATTCCACCAATTTTTGGATACAAAGAAAGTTTTCTTGATACAAAAAAAAAAATAGGTTTCTACATTCGAAGAAATCTTTTTCAAATGAGGGAGGGACTTTTTTTTTCTTTGTTGTTTATGATTTCCTTTTATAGGTCTTCTTCCCTTGTAGGTTCCGGTTATTCTTATAAAGGGGCAAGCTTTCTGTAGGTTTTTATGCAGGCTTTTCAACCTTATCATGCATGGAACCAAGTTTAGTTGACTTTATTTCTTCAACGTTAGGTCTTCAATTTGGGTGGACCTCAAGGAGTACTCAAATGAAGGTCCTTGCCTGAGGGTGAGGTGTTTTTTAGTAGCTTTACTGTGATTTTTTGGTGAGCTGAATTTTTGTATCTTCACCATAGATGACACCACTTTTCCAACTCTTAGTTCACTTTCTTACTTCAATGGATCGTTAGGACCTTACAATCATAAGGAACCTAAAGTGAGTACTCTAGGCCCCTTACAGTCGTAGAGTCTTCAAAGGTCAAGTTAGTAAGAAGAATGAGGAAACTACCAGACAAATAAGCATCAACTCAAAGGTTAACTTTCTAAGTTTTTGGAATACTAACATGGCATAGAGGATGTGGCCACTTTTAAACTTCCCCTTTAAGGGAGAAATTAGGGTCTCCCCACATGGAGGCATGAGCCTTAGTATGGGTGGATGAGTATGGTTTAATTCAACATTTAGTTCTCATTAATGTGCTTAGGCGAGAAATTGATCATTTAACACTTGCGTAAGCTTTCTAGTTACTTATTCTTTGGCTAACGCGTGGTCTTCTCCTGTAGAGCAACCACACACTCACTTTTTTATTCTATCAAATAAACATAGCTAGAGGATTTTATTTCTTATGATCTACTATACCTCAAACAAACATGTACCAAAGCAATAGTTTTAATTCACCTATTTCGCTTTCGACTAATTACTTTATTTAAACTTTTTATTTGACAATGGCTTTGGCATTCATAGGAAAAAAGAATGATATAAAACACTAATTTATAGCTTTCGAAATTCTCTTAATTTCCATTTATATGTTTTTTTTTAAATTACAACTTTAGTAATATTAACCTAAAGAAATTCCTACAATGAAGGAACTATATAGAGAAAAACTCTTATAAAATAATACTCTTGTGACCAAGAAAAATTATGATCTTAGCAAGGTTATTGATTTATAGATAAATGAATATTTATTAATTGATGAAGAGTATTATGTTGTTACTGTACATTATTAGTACATGTATGAATTATAAATTTAAAAATAATACACGTGGTAAAAAGTTAATACATAGAAACCTAAGAGACAAAAGAAAAAAAAAATAGTTATTGATTATAAAAGAAAAAAGGTCTCCCCAAAAAAGACGTGGCATCAAAACTTAATGTTGTAAAAGAGAAAGCTATTTCAAATATGTGATAATTCTAAAAGAAGTGAATTTAGAAAAATAAAAGTAATAAAAAATTACTTAATACTATATTATGAAGTTCTATTTGCTATACTATGAATTTTTGTTTATACTTCATCAGTTATTAGTTTATATTTCTTGAGCCCTTAAATATTTTTGAAAATATTTTTATCTTGTGTTTAGCGAGATTACTAATTTAGTACATTGGCCTGAGTTAAGACTAGAAGATTTTGTTTTATAAGTAAGATTATTAATTTATCAAACATTCATTTATTGAGCTTTTACTATATGGACCATTATTTTGTATTAGTATAGCTTACAAAGTTTCATTGAAAGGGGTTTTATGAGTATTGGGAAGAACATGACAAATTTTCTTTTTATTATATTCATTATAATAACTATTATATTATTATGTTTTTTCCTTTAAGTCTTGCAGTCAAATTAGACGAAGCATAATTTTCCTTCTCTTTTCTTGACATTTTTATTCTTAAGGTGTTCCTGTGAAACCAAACCATTTTCTAAATCAACCTAATAGAGGCATGGAGAATCAAGTTGGTAGCTATGAATCCACACAAATGTGCTATTGGACTCGATTGTTCAAAGGTAAGCATTTTTAGTTTGTCAAATTCTACTAAATATAACAATACAACTCATAATTACTCAAAAACTCGAGTATATAGGTACACAAAATGAATATTATATATATATATTTATATATATATTTTAAGAAAAACTAATTAAATTGCAAAGAGTGGAAACAACCAAGGCTGAAAATGAGAGATTTAGTATGTAAACTCATTAGGTTCAATTGAAAGATTTAATTAGCTTGCAAACTTATAAAAAAATTGATTATATTAAATACTTTTCCTAACTTTGAAACCCTGATCCCTATTTTGGTCAAAATCCTTGAACTCCACAATCAAATTGGAAGATTATTAACTAAGGAGAATACAATAGGAATTAAGATATCTAATAAGCATATAGTAAATCTAAACCTAAATAGCAAGCTTTAAAAAATTATAATTGCTAAAAACTAAAGTAGAAGTATTTAATAACTGCCACAAACTAAATTAAAAACATGCAAAAGGACTAGAATTGGAATTGCAAAAAGACAAACAATTCTTACAGATTCTCATCAAATCTAAATATGAACCTCCTCTCACAAGAGGAATCTTAACTTAACTTTCCTCCCATGAGGAATCTTAACTGATAAGTATGTAACTTACTCTCAAGTTCTTAGTTGATGAAGTCCTACTAAGAGTATCTCATGAAATAGAAACTCCATTGTCTCCCACTCATGCATAGTAGGCAAAATAACGTCATGCATCTCACTCAACTATATCATTATCATCCATGTTTATATTGACTAAGGGATTGTACAACTTTTGAAAACATTGATAAGAAAGGTGTAAGAGTATTAAAACTAAATTTAATCTTAACCAGTGCAATTCATCCATAAAAGGAGTCTTGTTATATCTTAAACACATTTATTCACATTGAGTTAAACATGGTTAATCCCCCTAGAAAAATATTTCAAACTACACCATACTTGTAACTTATGACTGAAAATCACAAGGGCATAAAAGTTATACTATATAATGACCTATAAGATTAATGCACAGGATGAGGAAGTAGCTAGGAATATATTCATTCATTCTTGTTTGATTGCCAAGAAGATATAGTATGAAAATACATGCTAACATGGAGATCTTCATTATGAGTGTACCTTATATCTTCTATATCGTACAAATCTTAGTTTAATTGCATCAAGCAAAGAACTCAAGTTTTGCACATCCTTACTAAATCAAGCACTACATTAACAAGATTTGGCAATTGACTCCATTACAAATGTGGACTATAAGACTATCTATACTTGGTCGCTACTAACATGTAAGTCATATTGGATACAAAAAGGAGTATTATAAATATCAATGACCTAACACACTATCTAAGTGGTTTGGACTCATTATGTTTCATTTGTGGAAAGTAATAAAAATGCATGTCGATAAAGTAAAACAATAATTAAATGGCACCATCAAACAAGATTGGACAATGAATAAATCATAGATATAATGGTTAATTGAAATATGCAATATGTAATCATAATCTACATGATCCAATGCTCTCAACTTAACTCCTATGTAATAATCATCTACATAATCCAATGCTCTCAACTTGACCCTACTAAACATCTTTACTTATTAGCTTAGTCAACAGGAGGGGTGAGGGTGGGATTTTTAACCATGCATCAAGTAGAAATATGTTCCTATGTAACCATGTCTCATATAAACTAATATTTAAGATTGATGTGTTTGGTTCAACTATGATACTTGGGGGGTCTTTGACATAGGCTAAAGTTTCCATGCTATCGCAATAAATAGTAGTATGCTCAAAACTAGTCACTTTCCTAAATGACAACTAATGTACTCCCAACTCCATGCATGGTAGACAATGTTATACATGATTTTTTTCTATTTCACCAATATATGCTAACATCATAGAGCATATATAAAATTATAACCATATGTGGATTTGGGTTCATTTAGGATGCTACCTCAATTATCATTGTTATAGCTAATCAAGTCCAAATTCAATCCTCAATAGCAAATTATATAGCCTAAAGTGACTTTGAGGTATGAAATCATCCAGTTCATTGCTTTTTCGTAAGCAAGGTTTAGATCTAATTGGAAGCTACTAACCCAATTCTATAACATATATTAGTTCATGTGCACATCATTGGATACTTTAAGCTACTAACAATGCTAGCATATATAGGAACCTTGAGTGATCTTTTCCTATTCATCTAAAGTCTTACGACACATGTTAAAGCTTAAGGTCTTATCTTTCTCTATATGAATGCCAATAGATTTTAAATTTTACATCTAGAATTTTTCAAGAATATTCATTGTGTATGATTTGTAAAACAAACCAAAAAGTCTCCTTGATTGATTGATTAGGATCATAACTTTGAACACATAGTTTGCTTTAAACATGTTGTTCATTTTAAAAGTTGACGACCACCACACTTTAGAGGCAACCATCTCATTATCATCCCTAACCAACATTTCATTTGTATACAAAAAATAGAATATAGAATCTACCCTTACACCATTTAACAAACATACAATAGTGTTCTTAGACCATCATAAACCCATTAGTGTAATATACCATTGTTTAGATGAATATTGTAGGTTATAAATGGACCTTTGTAGTTGTTAAATTTGCCTTTATATTTAGTTGCCATAAAACAAGTCAGTTGATCTATATAGATCTTCTTATTTAGTTCTCCATTGAGAAAAACAATTTGAATGTTCATTTGATATAATTTAAAATCCGAAGATGTGATAATGGTTTGAATAAGGAGAGTTGAGGCAAACCTCACTTCTCATGAGAAGTTCTTTTTTTATTTTTATTTTTATACTCTATACTCTCATTTTGGTTGTATCCTTTCTTCACAAGTTAAGTTTAACACCTTGCATCATTTACCTTAAGTTTGACCTTAAAAACCTACTTATTCTTTAAGGTCTTATGTCTTAAAAATAGTTCAATTAATTCTCAAGTAGAGTTCTTGCTAATAAACTTCATATGCTATTTTATTGTAGCTTTCCATATTTCACAAGTATGGATAAGAGAGCTTTATTAAAAAATTTAGGCTTCTCATGTGTTGGAACATCTAGATTACTTAACTTCAAGCCCTAGATCATTAGGTGCATGCTATTATCTTTGTAGAAATGCTAGAACTATGTAATGGGAGAATTCAAAACAATGAATATTAGATTTAAGTGCTCAAGGAATTAAATCTAATTGGTGAAAAGGTTAATTTAGATCTCGAATACCTCATGATCTTTTGCCTGATAGCTCTCTTTCCTCTATCCTAACACTTAAGGATGTTAGATTCCTAACACTTAAGATTGAATGGATGAAAAGTACTAAGCCTTAAACCCTTTAAGGAGTTTATATAGGCTTACCTCTTAGCTCAAGTGACTTGAGCTCATCTTACATTTGGGTTACTTAATCTAACTCATTAGGTCTTAATTAACTAATTTGCTCTATTGAGCTGCAATTAATTAATTATCTGAATCTAAAAAGACTACTTATATGTACTAGTGCAACCTTCTATATGTACTAAAATGCTCTTATACACACATATAAATAAAGAATCCAACTATTCCTCAAATAATTTTTTACCAAGGAATATGAGTTTGACTGGGAACCACTAGGACCTGTAAGGAAGTACTGGCTCCCTTAAAATCCAATTTTAAAGTTGACTCAAAATCTAACTATAAAGAGTCAACTACACTTTAGTATCTTTATGATATTAGATCGAGATAGAAAAATTCAGTCTGTGACTTACTAACAATTACATGCAAGCTCCCCATGAATTGGTATTCATAATTTAACAAGATGAATGTTATCAACCTCTCAAGACTACCTCTACAATCCTTGAGTCACAGATCCTCCTATTATATGATCAATTGACATACTATCTCTCCAAGAGCATACGTCAAATTCCATTTAAGGAATTATTGTGGCCACAATTTTCATGATCACATGTCCTTAGGATCACCTAAGGGGACATAATGTATCAAACCCCTAAGATATCATGGTGCTTATCTTGAGAATACCTATTATCACATGGCTCAATCATAGTGACCCAATCTATAGAGAATATATGACCACTTTAGGGTCTCACTCATGGGTCAAAGCCATTGAAGACCTTAGCACTAGATCAATATTCTCTCAAGATTGAGAGCTTATACCACATAGCAACTTGGTGAAGTCAAGACTACTTAATGACCAATGTCTGACTCACTATAAATCCTATCTAATGTGTAACCTATTAGAATTGAGCCCTAAAAAGAATGACATGATGTAATAGATAGAAATTTATTTAGAAACTTTATTTATTTATATTTTTTGCTTTCTCTTTATTATTTCATTGACGTGAATTGGTTAACTAGATGACCCTGTATGGTTAATTAATCAATTAGGACCCATTTTAGGCAAGATTAAGTGACCCAAGCCTTACTCGGCTCAAGTCATTTTAGCCTAGTAGGGAAACACTATAAATACCCTTTAAGGGTTAGGGTTCCAATAACTTTTTGAGAGACAATCATCTTCTACATCTATAGAGAGAGAGCCTAGCATTCCTCTCTTCCAAAGCCCACATTTTGAAGTGCCAAGATCATAGATCAAGTCATCAAGCAAAAGATTTTTGGTGTATGAGACCTCTAGACTCTTTAGGCTTCATCTTCATTAAGCAGAATTGATTTGAGAACCATTCAAATCAAAGGTAAAGTTTGTTAGCCCAAGGGTTCTCCTAATTGCGTTTTGATGATAACAAACAATGGCTAAGTTGTTAATTGGTTTGAATTATAAAGAATTTCAGGTATTAGTTTGGAAATTCATTAAAGGACTCAATGGATGCAAGATCAAGACAATTGGAAGACCCTTTAATAATAGGAAATATATGTAAGATGAATGCATGGTGCACTTAGGATTTCATGTCTTTTCATGCTCTTTAAAAACTCAGTATAGGCATTAAAGTTACATTTTCGTCAAAACCCGAGTTTTATCAAATGAACCTTAGGCAAATTGTTTCAAAATTGGCATATTAATTTACCTAAATACCTTGCCTAAGTGTTAGAAGATAAAAGAATAAAAAAAAAAAAAAGAGGTTTTCAGGAAAAAAATGGTGAACTGGTCAAGGTATTGGTCAACTGACTCAACCAATTAGGGCACCAGTCAATCGATTACACCTTCTTGATCAAGGTCTAGTTGAGAAATGCAAAAAATATTCTCTCTCTTCTTGTAGCTTTGCATTCCTAGTCGATGGATATGCCTTCTTGGTCGAGATTCGATTGAGGTTTGGTCAAGGATCAGTTGAGGCGTAATGGTCACCTACCATGCATTTATTGTCCAATGGCTTGTAAACCGGTTGACACTCAACTCGACTGATCAAGGCTATTTTTTTTGGCATTTTTGGCTCCCAAGGCTAGAAACCTATAAATTGAGAACTCCACCTCATTTATGAGGTAGAAAACACCTACATTTATTTGTCTACCTACTTGTTCTTGCTTCAAAAGCTTTCATTCTTTCCTTAGTGCATTAAATCTCCATTTTCATATTCCTTAGTGCACCTTTGTGATTCTTCCTAGCATTTAAGTTGTATTTGAGCCCTTGTTGAGCTAGGTTGAGATATTCAAACTTATCATTTGAGTGTTAAAAGTTTCAAGTGAGTAAGACTTGAAGGGATTGTGTAATACCCCATTAGAGTTGGAATCCAAGTGTAAAGGTGATTAAAAGCTAGGTTGAAGCTTCAAGTATAGTGGAACCTTCACTTAGTTAGGAGGTTGAGGGGAGTAGACGTATGTAAGAAAGTGTTGAACCACTATAAAATCTGAGTTTGCTCTTTCTAACCTTATCTCTTTATATTTGTGTTTCCTTTGCTTGAATTTGTTGTGTTTGAAAAATATTTTTTTAAAACCCAATTCAACCCCCCCCCCCCTCTTGGGTGTTTTCTTTATTAAGATTAGCCTTTTATTTTCTCAAAGTTTTTAATGACTTTTCTATAGATTATAAAATGTTAAAATTTTGATTTTTGCTTCTATTGCATAGGATTTAGAGCCCTAGGGTATTTTGCATGCACCTATAGAATCTAGGGTTATGGGAATGGAGAGATCTAGGTTTCCCAACATAACTAAAAACACTAGTACACTCACCATGGGAAACCCATCCTAATGACTAAGGCAAGTCATCCTTCCAATAAGGAGGTAGTGTACTATAGCGTCAAATGGATTATTGAAGTCCATGAACCAATTGTGAATGAGTCATTAACTTGTAAGGAATCTATGACTTATATTTTCCATGTAACTCCTAATTCACTCAAGTCATGTACATGCAAGTAATGTAGGTTTGAATGCTTAACATACATAATTCATAAATAGGATAGTAAATAGAAAATCGAAGTCATAATGTAAGTATTAATGAACTCCATTTATGGTTACATCATATCATGCTTTTAAAGAATCTATCCCAACATCATGATCTTATGATGCAAACATGAAAGCTTCACCTTAATGCCCACAATTACAATGATGAGATAGTTCCAAGTTTTTTTCCACACACATCTAAATCTAGTAAATTAATATGTAATGGTAAAATCCCACTTAGTGGCATAATCTAGTAGGTGGCAAGTCACTACTCAAGGTTACTATCTTGTCGAGTCACTCATATCCTTAGCAAGATCTTTAACATCTATAACAACTCACTCCCAATCAAGTAGATATTATTTACTCTGAACTCAAAGGGACCTCAGACATGTTTACATGGTTAAGAAAAGCTCTTACGTACATAATGCTAAGAACTTTTCCCCTATTCAATGTAGGATATCAAAATCACCCCCATGAAGACATAAAGTCCTCATTGTGTCCTATAGGATTATAGGACCAAACAAACAAACTCTCATACCATGGTTGAGGATACACTTTGATAGCATTTGTAACGACTCACGCCCAACCATGTAAATATATACTATCCACTTTGGGCTCAAAGAGCCCTCATAATATTAAAATGTGTCTAAATAATTAAGAGAAGCTTCTATATATATATATATATATATAAAACTTTTTCCCTTATTTGATATGAGATATCATAGTATTTACTTTGGATTAATTGCCTCAAATAAATTGAGACTCTTATTCAATGCTCCTTTACTCAAAATATCATCCTATAAGAAATTAACTTCATATGACTTAATTTCAATTATACTCCCATTGAGTTGTTCACTAAGCATCACACAACCTTTCATTTATTAGAATATCTAATGAAAGTGCACTTGTTTCCTTTATAGCATAATATCTATGAGAATTTACATGAACTAAACCTGCTAACCCTTAGGATCACAAGTGAGTTAGGTTTGGCTTCTTAACTATATGGATTTGAAGTAATTGATTTTGAGGGCACTCTATTCAAGATTTAAGTTGCAATCAAAATAGTAACCCTCCTTTCCCACCACAAAAGATGTTAGATAGTTGGCTTGTGCCTTTTTGAGTGAACCATATCCAAAAGTTTATGGTTACTTTTTTCAATTCAACCATTTTACAATGGAGTCCTTGAAGCTATTGATTGTTCTTTGGATTTCCTTTTCATCATAGTCTTTAATGGATACTCATGTCCATGTTTTATCCTTAATGTTGTAATAGTTTTTTCTTTTCAATTTTTTACAATATTCATATAACATATAAATCAAAGCAATTCTTTGGACTTGTAGATATAACCATCCATAAATGTGATGAAGTAGTAGACACCATGCTTGGGTCTCATGTTCATTAGGCCCTGTACTTTTGGATGCATAGGCTACAAAGGACAAGATACCTTTATGGCTTGCTTAAGAGGCTTCCTAATTAATTTTCCTCCCAAATAGTGTTCACAAGGGGGTAGGCAAATTTATGAGAGTTAGCTTAATATATTTTGATGATTTTTCCCTTAAACTTATTTTATAAAAAAAAAAAAATTGATATTATTATATAGTAATACATTCTACAAATATTATAAAATATTAATGGAGTTTAATTTAGCTTAGGTTGTTGAAGCATTGGTTTGAACTCAGTCCAAAATTGAGCTCAACCAAAATTAACTTTAGGTTCAGAAACTCGACCAAATCCTAACTTGAGTACTAAAAATGGTTTCTCAACTTCACCGAGATTTGAGTTAGGACAAACCAATTTGCCAATTGCACCCGGTAGAGAAATGCTAATTTGTTGAATTCGAGGTCCTCGCAATTTTAATTTGTCCTCACAAAATTGTCTTCATTTTTTTTCCTTTTAAGTTCTGAGTAATGGATTGGAAATCAGCTCTACAATCAAATTCCAATGGATAATACTCTTACTATTCAAAGATTTATGCAGGATACACAATTTTCATTGCTTTGATAGATTTTGTGAATATCTTGTCACCTGATGCTCCTGGTTAATTGATAGGAAGTCCAGTAATATGTACCAAGTTTCATTAGGCTTCTTGATGCTAGCCTTTAAATTCAAGTGCGACGGTTTAAGGGAAATATATGAAACCTATTGAATCCCAAAAAAACTTTACACCAGCCAATATGAGTTGGCAACTTCTCACAATCACTTTAATTTAGATTAGTGTTTAATTGGTACTTGATTCAGGGTTGCTTTTTTGTTTTTTCTTCTGTTAGTCCTGCTTTTGCATCTGAACTGCTTCAATTTTATGTTGCACACAGCTTGCCGAAAGGTGGATGCAATATTCTGGGAACTGGTTGGATGGTTAGGTAAGGGACACAACAAAACTACCTTCTGTGAAACAATATTCTGGGACCACTAAAGCATGCAAAAGTTTTGAATGCAATGTTATGTTGTCCTTAATATAATTTTAATTGCAGTACCACCCATCAAGCACATCCAAGAAACAAAAACAATACATTCTTGGACTCTTCAATTGCTTAACCACCTATGTACTGAAGTTTTGAAAGTATCAAGAGCACAGGAAATATTTAAACAATCCTTCATTATTGGGGCAAAATATGGGATTCCCGAGATTCTGCAAGAGATTATAAAGTCATATCCTTTTGTCCTCGAGTATCTGGATGAGGATGTATTCAAATTGGCAGTATTAAATCGTAATGAAAAGATTTTCAACCTCATCTGTGAAACCGGTATGCATAGACAACTTATAATACGAACCAAAGATGATTCAAATAACATCTTGCATTTGGCTGGAAAATTGGCCCCTCCGCACCGGCTCAGTCTCGTTTCTGGTGCAGCTCTACAAATGCAACGCGAGTTACATTGGTTTAAGGTAATAATTTTTGTTTTGAAGGGGAATTAATTTTCTTATACATATCCACTCTTTTTCTGTATCTTAGAAACTTTTTGATTTTTACACAGGAAATTGAAAAATATGCACCGAGAGCCTTCAGTGAATATGAGAACGAAAACGAATATACACCAAAAATGGTATTTATAAAGGAACATGAAAATTTGATAAAAGAAGGGGAGAAATGGATGAAAGGCACAGCAAAATGTTACACATTAGCAGCAGCGCTTATTGCTACTGTAGTGTTTGCAGCAGCAATTACCATCCCGGGTGGCAACCGTGATGATACTGGCATACCAAATTTCTCCAAAGAAAAGGCCTTCAAAGTTTTTGCAGCTTCGGATGCTCTTTCCCTCTTCCTATCCATTGCTTCGGTGCTGATATGCCTATCCATTCTCACGGCACGATATGCAGAGGATGATTTTCTTTTTGCCCTTCCCACGAGGTTGATATTTGGCCTTGTTACTCTATTCCTCTCCGTAACATTCATGATGATAGCCTACAGTAGCGCAATCTATCTTCTCTTTGGTGAAAAGAAGGCATGGGTTCTTATTACCTTGGCTGCATTAGCCTGTTCGCAAGTGACCTTGTACGGAATTTTGCAGTTTCCCCTCCTTGTGGAATTGATTTATTCCACATACGGCCCAGGCATTTTTGGCAAACATAGTAATCGTCTGATCCAATAGATCGACAATCATGGTGAGAGTATTCGTCACTATTACGTACTTTGGGATTTGCATCAAATTCATGACTGAATGTATTGCCTTCACTATCTCTCTCTGCTCCTGCGGACATTTTCTCCCAGATATTTCATTGTAATTCTAACTTCTGTCAACTATGATGAACAGGCTTAAAGCAAACTTATTAAACTTGGCCAAATTGACTTTTTGGTGCATGGCTAGCTTGGTCAAGATGATAGTGATTCCTAGAAGGAAAAGAAAGGTACTAATTGCAAAATCTAAATCTAGTCTACGGCAAAGGTGACTTATCAGGAAGGCCACCGACCAAGAACACCCCTCTTGGTCGGACTTCTACTTGCTTTTTATTAGTGGGTTTGGGGAAATTCGGTTGAATGGTTGTCATATATTTTATATTTTTTTTTAACATTTCATCTACTATAAATTAACCCTATAAGGCATTTTTTTTATAAGGTGTATGAGTTTCATTATAAGAATTATTGCTAATAAGAATGCATCTAGTATATGATGCTAATTCATTGGGATGCCTTAATAATAAAGAAATCAATATAGTAGGATAAGACTATGCTTCTAACACTATTAAGTTTGTTCCAAAATGTATGTGTCATAGTTATGCATTGAAATTACAATATAAGTACACTAAAAGTACGATAACACATGCTTTAATTTTGTTTTTTCATAATTATCAATACTAATTTTTTATTGTAATATTTTCTTAATAATCATATTGTAAAAAACAATTGAAAATTTATGAAATTTTATATAAGAAAACTTTATCTTCAATACATGAATGAAACAATATTTGTAAAATTATTTTATTATTACTCTTATTGCATAAGTTATATATAATATATTTTAAAAAAAAATTGAAATAATAATAACAATAATAATAACTAATGAAACAATAATTTATAAATTAATTATTATATTATTTATATATGTGTTATTGTTATTATTTTTTGATAGGTTATATTATGTTTATAAAATAACATTAATAATAATAATTAGAATTATAATTACTAGAAGAGAAAAAATAAAATAAAATAGAGAAAAGAAAAAATAAGTGTTGTAAAACGAGGATAAATGCAACGTAAATAAAAGTAGAGAACAACTATATATTATTTTAATAATAATATATAATGGGAATGAAAAAATCAAAAAAGAGAATTAACAGAGTTGAAAGAATGAAAGATGGAGAGAATAAGAGCGAGAGAATTTCTTTCTTTCCTTAGGATGCATCTTATAAGGGATGGGAAGCCGTTTTATAGGCTTTCCAAATGGCTTCCATTAATGAATATTAATGGAAGTCATAAATAATATTAATGAATATTTAATATAATAAATGTGGTGGTATTCATTACTTTATTTATGACACTTTTCCTTGGATGTCAACCACATTAGAAGAATATGTCTCATTAAAACCTTGCTAGTAAAAAACCCTATAGGAAAACCTAGCGAAGGAAAAAGAGTACAATATTATGATAATTCTTTAAGTTGCTTTTGATTTGTTAGGATTGTCTCATTAAAAACCTTGTTAGTAAAATCCAATGGGACAAAATCTGGACAAAGGGAAAAAAAAGTATAGTACACTAACACCCTTTTACAAGCAACTCTCCCACATGTATCCTTGAGTTGATACATTCCAATCTTATGTATTAACTTCTTTAATGTTGAGGTTGGCAATGAGTTTGTGAATAAATCGGTTAGATTATCACTTGAGCGTATTTGTTGCACACCAATTTCACCACTTTTCTGGTGTTCATGTCTATGAAATAATTTTGATGAAATGTGTTTAGTTCTATCTCTTTTAATATGACCCCTTGTTATTTGTGCAATGCATGCAACATTATCTTCAAATAATATTATTGGGTCACTTTTGATAGAGGAGAGTCCATATGGTTTCCGAATATGTTGGATCATAGATCTTAGTCATATACATTCACGACTTGCTTCATGAATTGCAAGTATTTTTGAATAATTTGATAATGTGACATCATTGCTTGTTTGACAAATCTCCATGAAATAGTAGTACCATTGCAATTAAACATATACCCTGTTTATGACCTACCTTTATGCGGATCTGAAAGGTATCTTGCATCTACATATCCAAGCAATTGTTGCTTGATTTCCTTAAGTAAAATAGACCCACATCAGTAGTTCCGCAAAGATAGTACAATATATGTTTGATACCATTTCAATGTCTTTGAGTTGAAGTGGAACTTTATCTTGCTAATAAATTGACAGAAAAAGCAATGTTTAGACATGTACAATTGGCAAGATATATAAGTGCACCAAGCACTAATATATGGTACTTTAGGACTAAGTAATTCTTCACATTTTTTTCAAGGCCAAAATGGATTTTTTTTCACATCAAGTGATCAGACAACTATTGGAAAGGTTAAAAGATGTGCTTCAAAATTTTCTTAATGTATGTTGATTAATGTACTAAAACTCCATTTGGAAAATGCTCGATTTAAGACCAATAGAAAATTTTGTTTTTCCAAGATCTTTCATCTCAAATTCCTTTTTTAAGTATTTTTTTTTTGTTCTTATGAGCTCTTCATGAGTTCCAACAAGATTTAAGTCATCAACATACACTGCAATTATTGTAAATCTGGTTTCGAATTTCTTAATGAAGATGCATGGACATATAGGGTTATTCACATACCCTTCTTTTGGTAAGTATTTACTAAGGCGATTGTACCACATGCGTCCTGCTTACTTTAATCCATACAAGGATCGTTGTAACTTGATTGAGTACATGTTACAAATCTTTGTATTATTTGTTTGAGGCAGTTTAAATCCTTCATGGATTTTCATGAATATATCATTATCTATGGATCTATATAAATATGTTGTAATAACATCCATGAGGATCATATCCAATCCTTATGAGACTACCAAACTAATTAAGAAACGAAATGTGATCATGTCCATGTCAGGAGAGTATGTTTCCTCATAGTCAATACCTGGTCTCTAAAAGAAACCTTGTGCTACTAATCACGCTTTATATCTTATGATTTTATTATTCTCATTTCTCTTTCATACAAATACCCATTTTTCCCCAACAGACTTTGCATCTTCAAGTGTTTGGAGTACAGGTCCAAAAACTTCTCGTTTTGTTAATAAGTTTAACTTTGCTTGCATAGCTTCGTACCATTTTGGCCAATCATTTCTATGTCGACATTCTTCCATATTTCGTGGTTCGGGATCTTCATAATTTCTTATGATATCATGGGCCACTTGAAAAAAAAAATATATATTGTTAATAGCAATATTATTTGGATCCCATTTTTTACCCATGTGTACACAACTTACTAAGATTTCACAATTTTCAGGTACATGTGCCTTTTCAAGGGCATCTTGTTCAATATGTGCCTCTTCAAGGGCTTCTTGTTCAATTTGTGCCTCTTTATGGTCTTTCTGCATTATTTGTGCCTCTTTTAGGGCTATAGATTTATCAATTTTAGACTGATAAGTCATTTTAACGACCTCTTCTAAAGTGCCAAGTTTTTCTTGTGTTCTCCTTTTCTAGGGAGTTACATCATTTGAGCCGATAGGTCTACCACGCTTCAGGCATATCTTAGGTTTATTTGTTAACTATCCTATAGGAACATCAATCCGTGTTGGAGTATTTTGTAGTCGAGATATGTGATTGTCACTTTCTTTGTATCAATGAATGCATCTAGTAATTGGTTTGCAAGATTTTGCAAATAAATGATCCTTTGAACTTCTAGTTCATATTCATTTGTATAAGGATCAAGATGGGATCCTTATATGCATCCGTCTTTATATTGTTTTATTACACATTTGCATATAATTGACTCTTGTATTCATATAATTTAAATTTTCAAAAAAAATACAATCACTATATTCATCCCCTACTCCTCCTTCTAGGGTGATTACCTTAGGTTGGATTAGCCTAATTTTTCTAACAATATCTTATGATAGATGGAGAATTAAAACCTAAAAAAATCCCAAGTCTTCATTGGGACCCATTTTAGTGCATTGTGTAGGTGCAATTGGTACATATACTACACAACCAAAGATTCATAAGTGAGAGATATTTTTGTTTTCCAAGTATGAGTTGTGGAGGGAAGTATTCATGGTAAGTTGTAGGTCGAATACGATCTAAAGTTGTAGCATGCATAATAACATGTCCCCAGGCAGAAGTATGTAATTTGATTTTCATTAGTAATGGTCGAGCTATTAATTAGAGACGTTTGATGAAGGATTTTGCTAAACCATTTTGGGTATGAGTATGAGCAATAGGATGCTCAATATTTATCCCTACCAATAGATAGTAGTCAATGAATGTTTGAGAAGTAAATTCGCCAACATTATCAAGATGTATTATCTTAATTGGATAACCTTGGAATTGTGCTCATAATTTGATCATTTGTGAAAGGAGTCAACAAAGACAACATTACGTGTAAAAATGAGACAAACATGTGACCACCTAGTAGAAGCATCTATTAAGATCCTAAAATAACGAATTAGTCCACATGGTGGATGGATAGGCCCACATATGTTCCAATGTATTCTTTTTAAAAAGACTAGTGACTTAGATATGACTTTAGTAAAAAGTGGTTTGACTATCAATTTACCTTGTGAGCAAGTAGCACGTGAGTATTCATTGGGCAAAAGACTTTTCTGGTTCTTTAGTGAAGGCCCATGTGAGTGTTCGATTGTTTGACGCATCATTGAAAACCTTGGGTGACCTAGTCTCACATGACAAAGGACAAAAACTTTTGGGCCGTTGAACTTCTGGTTCACGACAAAATATGATTCAATAGGCTTTATAGTTGTATGATACAACCTAGAGGAGAAAGCCAAGAGTTTTTCTATTATAAGCTTCTGGACAGATATAATGGAAGTAATGTAAAGATAATTACATTATCTTCATTCATAGTTTCAATATGATATACATTTTTGTGGATATCTTTAAAACTGAGCAAATTTATTCTAGATTTGCTAGAATATAAAGCATCATTTATATGAAATCTAGTTCCATTTGGTAGCATTATGTTTCCTCTTCTAGAGCCTTCAACTAAGCTTGTAGTACCAAATATGGTACTTACATTACCTTTTATCAATGTTAATTCAATGAAATATATTTTATCTCGAAGAATTATGTGCGTGGTTTCATAATTTGCGAAACATACATCATGCTCATTCATCTTGAGACCAAATAACACATGGATTTTAGATACAACTAATATTAAAAAAAAACCAAGGCATAATATAAATAACAATAAAAAAAAAAGGTAATAATCAGATATAAATATAAGACATAATAATGTATTATTTGATATATAAAGTAACACCAATCAATGTTAGCATTCTCATCATTTATTAAATGTTCTATTTTTTCACTAGGACCTCCAAAGAAATCAATGTCATAGTAGATTAGGTCCAATCCATCACCATTGGTAAAGTTCATCTCTATCTCTTTTCCTTTTTCTTTTATTGATGTTTAGTAAAGGTCGACCAAATGTTTGAGTGTGCGATAGGTACGCGACCAATGGCCCTTCATACCATATTTATAACAATTATTCTCATGGTTCTTTGGAGGTTTATCTTGTAAACGCTTCCCATTTTCTTGTTTTGCCTTAGTATTATTCCACTTCTAGTGGTGCAATGAAGCTTTCATTTTATGAGAATTTGAGGAATTATTACCATAATAACCATTATATCGTGGATTCCTTCCATGACCACAACCATTTCCTTGTCCTCGCCCATGTCCACGAGTTTAAGATATGAGAATTACCTTTAGAGCAATTCGTGCTAATAACGTGTTGTAAAAGGAGGATAAATGCAACGCAAATAAAAGTAGAGAACAACTAAATATTATTTTGATAATAATATATAATGGAGAGAAAGGAATCATAAAAGATAATTAAGAGAGTTGAAAGAATGAAAGTGATTACTACTCAAAACATGTTATTTTGTTGCTTGTAATTACCTCTTTTAAACACCTTTGAGTAGTAATTATTACCTTTTAACTCAATTGGCATGTTAAGGACCCTTGCAATCGTTTCTAATCAAATTGTGTTAAGTTTTGGTGTTTTTGATAGCTTTTTGCTCACCAAAGCAATTTAAGAATGAGGGAGAGCTGTATATAGTTCATGGCAAAGCTTTTGGAAGCTCAAATTCATGAAGAAACCAAGCTTTGGAGCCTCATAGTCCTTTGCCTTAGTCGTTCAAAGTATGCAAGGAAAAATCAATGGAGAGAGGAAAACAGAGGATAGCAGCTGCAGTCTTCCTTCGTACTTTTGGAGCACTTCTCGAAGTCCATTTTCTACATTCTATATACCATTTCAAAGCTCAGGAAGTCAAGAATCCAACGCTTCAAACCGTGTACGATTTGGAGCTAAAATGATGAAGTTACAGTCATTGGAAGCCGAACACGGCAAGCTGAAAGCCAACTTTGCAGTGCTGCGAAATCAGCCTTTTGCTGCGAAGTGATTTTGCAGCCCTTTTTGTGCGTCTTTGAAATCTCGCAGACCTTGTTTTCACCTGTGAAATGGTCCTTAGTGCTTCCTGATATTTGCGTCCGACACTTTGAGATATTTTTCTTCAGATTTTTGTGTATAAATTTCCATTTTCTCCTTGTATTCAGCCACTCATGTAATTCCTAGCTAGGAAGTTTCCAAGGAAGGGTAAATTACCTTCCTATTAAACTCTCTTGTAAACACTAAAAAGGGGACTCTCGGGGAGCTTTCTCCAGGAGACCAACTTATGTATTTTTTACGTTTAGTGAAATACAGAGATCTCTTTTGCTTTCTTTTTCCTTCTACTATTTTCTTTTTCTTGGAAGCCAAACAACCTCTGAGGATGTTTTCCCAGAGGATGAGAGGCTAAACCTTTAGTTTCTTGGAGTGAAAGGAAGCTAGGTGAAAAGTCCAGATGCAAAGGTGGAAAACTCTCGTGCATTAACTACAGGTAGTTGGAGTTCATAAATGGCTTTTAAATCTAAAGTTTTGCTTTAAATCCCTTTGAATCACTTTGAATGGCCAATACATGGTAAGCTTCAGGTCTCTGTGGATGCTTATTGCTAGATCCATATCAGTCCATTAGTTATCATGTACGAGCCATTGGAAAGTGATTCAAGGTGAAGACCCATAGTGTCTAAAGCCATTAATGGAACTTGACTACCACTTCTATTGACTTTTTATGGATTAAATCTTCATTGTTAAACCTATATCGGTTCGGGAAATAACTATAGGTTAAATCCCCAATGCGAGGAGAAAAATCCGGAGTTTCCCACTTTGCATTCTAAACTTGATCCTAGCAACCCTTAGCTCCGGGAGACTTTCTTTCTTCCATTTTTATCTAGTTCTATATTAGTTTAGTTTCAAGCACCTCTTTCAAAACAAATCTTATTTTCTTTTAAACTTTAAGTTTTTGACAAAGGAAATCATCAGACTCAATCTCTAATCTTGAGTATATCATTGCTAGAGTGAAACCCATCTCAGAGTTCGACCCTAGAGCTGCTATACTATAGTAGTTTTGCTACGCCAGTATGAGGTCATAGGTTTTATAAATGTTTTTGATTAAAATACCCGACTGGGCATGAATCAAATGGCGCCGTTGCCGAGGATGGTGCCACTTTGCAGTGATAAGATCTTATAAGAACACTTGTGATTTCCATCACAAGTTTGGTGAATTCCTTTTTCACTAACTTCATTTCCTCTCTTTTACTCGTAGAATTTCCTTTGTTAAGTTTACTTTCAATTTTTCTAACCATTAACTTTCTTCTAGCTTTCTTTTGTTTTTGTTGTTTTTGTTTTGTTTTCAGGTAAGTTGTAACTTGTGCATGCCCTATTGGATTCGGGACCAAAAGGGAAGGCTAGTAAGGATAGAGAATCCTCAAGACACAGAGTTGGATATCTGTGTAAACATCATGGACCCTCCAACCGAGGATCAGAATTCTCAATAGTGTCAAGGGGGTAATCCAAATGCATATCTATCCATGAGGGATAGAATGCACCCACCAAGGATGAGTGCACCCTCATGCATCGTGCCTCCTCTTGAGCAGCTGATTATAAGGCCTCGTATTGTGCCCCTCCTACCAAATTTCCATGGAATGGAGAGTGAGAACCCATATGCCCACATCAAGGAGTTTGAGGAGGTGTGCAATACTTTTAGAGAGGGAGGAGCTTCAATAGACTTGATGAGACTCAAGCTATTCCCTTTTACTTTGAAGGACAAGGAAAAAATATGGCTTAACTCTTTAAGGCCAAGGAGCATAAGAAATTGGGTTGATCTGCAGGCCGAATTTTTAAAGAAATTTTTCCCCACCCATAGGACCAATGGGTTGAAGAGACAAATCTCAAACTTTCCTGTCAAAGAAAATGAGAAGTTCTATGAATGTTGGGAAAGGTATATGGAAGCCATCAATGCTTGTCCTCATCATGGCTTTAATACATGGCTCTTGGTGAGCTATTTTATGATGGGATGTCTTCCTCCATGAAGCAAATTCTTGAAACCATATGTGGGGGAGATTTTATGAGTAAGAATCCGGAAGAAGCCATGGATTTTTTAAGTTATGTGTCTGAGGTGTCAAGAGGATGGGATGAACCCAACTCAAGAGAGAAAAGAAAGCTTCCCTCTCAACCAACCCAAAATCCAAGGGCTGGAATGTACATGTTAAGTGAAAACATGGACATGAAAGCTAAGGTTGCAATAATGGCAAGGAGGTTGGAAGAACTTGAGTTGAAAAAAATGCATGAAGTCCAAGCCATTTCCGAGACAAAAGCCCATGTCATGCCATGCACCATTTTCCAATCATGTGATCATGTGGTAGATGAGTGCCCAACCATCCCAGCTATGAGGGAGATGTTAGGTGATCAAGCCAATGTTGTGGGGCAATTTAGGCCCAACAACAATGCACCTTATGGAAACACCTATAATTCAAGCTGGAGAAACCATCCAAATTTTTCTTGGAAACCAAGGCTACCTCCATACCAACCACAAGCCCAAACCCAAGCACCTCAACAAACCTCTTCAGTGGAGCAAGCCATTGCTAACCTAAGTAAAGTCATGAATGACTTTGTGGGTGAACAAAAGGCAATCAACTACCAATTGCACCAAAAGATTGAGAATGTTGAGAGTTCTCAAAATAAGAGAATGGATGGGATGCAAAATGATCTATATCAGAAGATAAATAATATTCAATACTCCATCTCTAGGCTTACCAACCTCAACACAGTGAATGAGAAAGGAAAGTTTCCCTCTCAACCAAGCCAAAATCCAAAGGGTGTTCATGAAGTTGAAACCCAAGATGGGGAGTCTTCAAATTTGAGGGAAGTCAAAGCTGTGATCACTTTGAGGAGTGGAAAGGAGATTGATCAACCCTTGCCTAAGATGAGGCAAGAGGAAGAACTCATGTCAAAGAGAACCTTGGTTAAAGAGAGCATTAACCAAGAGGAGAGTGGGAAGAAAAATGCATCTAAATCAAGCATTGAAGATGAGCCAAGGATAGTGATTAAAGAGGATATGATGAAAAAACATATGCCTCCCCCTTTTCCTCAAGCTTTACATGGAAAGAAGGAAATCAAGAATTCATCAGAGATTCTTGAAGTTTTGAGACAAGTGAGGTGAATATACCCTTACTTGATATGATCAAGCAAGTCCCCACATATGCAAAATTTTTAAAGGACTTGTGCACGGTCAAGAGAGGGTTACATGTGACCAAGAATGCATTCCTCACTGAGCAAGTAAGTGCTATCATTCAGAATAAGTCTCCAGTTAAGTACAAAGACCCTGGATGTCCCACGATTTCAGTTAACATTAGAGGGACACATGTGGAGAAAGCTTTACTAGACTTGGGGGCAAGTGTGAATTTGCTCCCATACTCTATGTACAAGCAGCTGGGATTGGAGGATTGAAGCCCACGACCATCACTCTCTCCTTAGCTGATAGGTCAGTTAAAATCCCAAGGGGGGTGATAGAGGATGTTCTAGTTCAAGTGGACAAATTCTACTATCCCGTGGATTTTGTTGTACTTGATACTGATCCCACTGTTAAGGAAGCAAATTATGTGCCAATCATCCTTGGGAGACCTTTCCTAGCTACCTCCAATGCCATCATTAACTGTAGGAATGGGGTGATGCAGCTCAAATTTGGAAACATGACCTTGGAATTAAACATATTCCACCTGTGCAAGAGGCATCTCCACCCAGAAGAGGAAGACGGATTTGAGGAGGTGTGCTTGATCGATACTTTGGTTGTAGAGCATTGTGACAAGAATTTAGAAGAGAGCTTGAATGAAAGCCTTGGAGTGCCAGAAGAAGGGTTACCTGAACCCTCTGATGTGCTAGCCACCATGTCTCCTTGAAGGAGACGGGAAGAGATCTTACCACTGTTCAATAAGGAGGACTCACAAGGAACTGCTACGGAGAACCCTCCAAAGCTTGTTTTGAAGCCGCTTCCTGTTGATTTGAAGTATGCATATTTGGAGGAAGATGAGAAATTTCCACTGGTGGTTTCTTCAAATCTTACAAGTGATCAAGAGGACAGTCTTTTGAGAGTCCTCAGAAAATGCAAGAAAGCCATTGGATGGCAAATTTCTGATCTGAAAGGGATTAGTCATTTGGTGTGCACCCACCATATCTATATGGAGGAAGATGCAAAACCAGTGAGGCAGCCCCAGAGGAGGTTGAATCCTCACATGTAAGAGGTGGTAAGGGGCGAAGTTTTGAAGCTACTTCAAGCAGGGATCATATATCCCATTTCAAATAGCTTGTGGGTGAGCCCAACCCAAGTAGTCCCTAAGAAATCTGGAATTACTGTGATTCAGAATGAGAAAGGGGAAGAAGTCTCTACACGTCTTACCTCAGGATGGAGGGTGTGTATAGACTACAGGAGGTTGAATTCAGTGACTAGGAAGGACCATTTCCCATTGCCTTTCATGGACCAACTCCTTGAGAGAGTCTCAGGGCATCCTTTCTACTGTTTTTTGGATGGTTACTCAGGGTACTTCCAAATAGAGATTGATTTGGAAGATCAAGAAAAGACAACCTTCACTTGCCCTTTTGGTACTTTTGCCTATAGGAGGATGCCTTTTGGTCTATGTAATGCACCTGCAACTTTCCAAAGATGTATGCTAAGCATCTTCAGTGATATGGTGGAGCGCATCATGGAAGTCTTCATGGATGACATCATTGTATATGGAGATTCTTATGAGGAGTGTTTGTTGCATTTAGAAGCTGTTCTCCAAAGATGTATTGAGAAAGACCTAGTGCTAAATTGGAAGAAGTGCCATTTTATGGTACAACATGGAATTGTCTTAGGACATATAATCTCCAAGAATGGCATTGAGGTGGATAAGGCAAAGGTGGAGCTAATTGTTAAGTTGCCACCTCCCACAAATGTTAAAGGAATTAGGCAATTCTTAGGACATGCCTGGTTCTACAGGAGGTTCATTAAGGATTCTAAAAATTTCAAAACCTCTTTGTGAACTCTTGGTAAAGGATGCCAAGTTTGTGTGGGATGAGAAGTGTCAGAAGAGTTTTGAGGAACTGAAGCAATTCTCACAACTGCACCAATAGTGAGAGCCCCAAATTGGAAATTACTTTTGAGGTAATGTGTGATGCAAGTGATCTTGCTATGGGGGCTGTTTTGGGGCAAAGAGAAGATGGAAAGCCCATGTGATTTATTATGCAAGCAAAACTTTGAATGAGGCTCAAAGGAACTACACAACTACTGAGAAGGAGTTGTTAGCAGTAGTTTTTGCCTTGGATAAGTTTCATGCCTATTTGATAGGGTCCTCTATAGTGGTGTTCACTGACCATTCCACTTTGAAGTACTTGCTAACCAAGTAAGATGCCAAGGCAAGATTGATAAGATGGATCCTTTTGCTTCAAGAATTCAATCTCCAAATCTGGGATAAAAAGGGAGTTGAAAATGTGGTAGCTGACCACTTGTCAAGACTTGTGATAGCACATGACTCACATGGTCTGCCTATCAATGATGACTTCCCTGAGAAGTCTCTCATGTCAATAGAGGTAGCTCCATGGTATTCTCATATAGCAAATTACTTGGTTACTGGAGAAGTTCCAAGTGAGTGGAGTGCCCAAGACAAGAAGCATTTCTTTGCTAAGATCCATGCCTATTATTGGGAGGAACCTTTTCTCTTCAAGTATTGTGCTGATCAAATCATAAGGAAATGTGTTCCTGAACAAAAGCAATCAGGGATTCTATCCCATTGTCATGATAGTGCATGTGGGGGTCATTTTGCTTCCTAGAAAACAGTCATGAGAGTAATCCAATCAGGTTTTTGGTGGCCCTCTCTTTTCAAGGATGCCCATGCTATGTGCAAGGGATGTGATCGGTGTCAAAGGCTAGGGAAGCTAACACGCCGGAATATGATGCCCTTGAACCCATCTTGATAGTGGATGTCTTTGATGTTTGGGGGATAGACTTCATGGGGCCATTTCCAATGTCATTTGGACACTCCTACATTTTGGTGGGAGTGGATTACGTCTCTAAGTGGGTAGAAGCAATCCCATGTAAGAGCAATGATCATAAGGTGGTTCTCAAATTTCTCAAGGAGAACATCTTTTCTGGATTTGGAGTGCCTAAGGCCATTATCAGTGATGGAGGAACCCACTTTTGCAACAAGCCTTTTGAGACTCTTCTAGCCAAATATGGGTCAAGCACAAGATAGCTACACCTTATCACCCTCAAACAAGTGGCCAAGTTGAGTTAGCCAATCGGGAAATCAAGAATATACTGATGAAGGTGGTGAATGTGAATAGGAAGGATTGGTCTATTAAGCTCCTGGATTCATTATGGGCTTATAGGACTGCTTATAAGACCATTCTTAGAATGTCTCCATATTGCCTTGTTTATGGCAAAGCGTGCCATCTCCCAGTGGAGATTGAATATAAAGCATGGTGGGCAATCAAGAAGCTCAACATGGATTTGACAAGAGCTGGGTTAAAGAGATGTTTGGATTTGAATGAATTGGAAGAAATGAGGAATGATGCTTACCTCAATTCAAAAATCGCAAAAGCGAGGTTGAAGAAATGGCATGATCAGTTGGTAAATCGGAAGAATTTTACCAAGGGACAAAGAGTCTTGCTTTATGATTCTAAACTTCATCTTTTTCCAGGAAAATTGAAGTCCAGGTGGACGGGTCCTTTCATAATTCGTGAAGTGTATCCCAATGGAGCGGTGGAAATATCCAATCCTGAAGGCAATCAAACCTTCAAAGTCAATGACCATCGTCTCAAGCCATTCATAGAGCCATTCAAACCAGAAAAGGAGGAAATCAACCTCCTTGAGCCGCAAAAAGCCTAAGCACATAAGGGTTTGACGGACTTGGTTTCACCAAAGTCCAAAATTTTTGTAAATTTTGTAAATTTCAAAGTTTATCCATACTTTTGATTTTTATTTTTGATCTTAAATTGTGTATTTATCTGTAATTTAGTCTTTTTGAATGATCTCAGGTCGGAGAAAATGCAAAGAAATTGAAAGAAAGTCTTTCGGAGTGAAAACGGGGTTAAAACAAGGCAAAAACAAGGGTCTGCGAGATCTCGTAGCCTAAGAGAATCCTCTGCGGAATTAGCAGTTCGCTGCGAAACCGTTTCGCAATCTAAAAGAAGCCACTGTGGAATCAACGAGTCTCTGCGAAAACGGCCGTTCTTTGCCAAATTATTTCGCAACTCAATTGTCTCCTCTACGAAAATTTTCGTAGCTGTGAAACGGCTGCGAAGCTCCAAAGCGTAAAAACTTCCAATTTCGCAGCCAAAGCTCCATTTCGCAGGGTATTTCGAAGCTACGAAACCAACTTTTGGCACACGAGTGCCACTTCGTAGCACAGTGACACCCATTTCGCAGCTGCGAAACGAGCTGCGAGTTAGGCTGCGAAAGTAGTTTTTTTCTGCGAAAACCCCATTTTGCTGCGAAATCGGCTTTCTTCTTCGAAAATCAAAATGACCTTTAATATTCCGTTATTTTTTTATAAAAATCGATCATTTGAGTTGCGAAGGGATTTCAGAAAGAGGAAGCGTCATATCACCGTCTGTTTATCCCCTTGCCCGAGCCCGACGACGCACGAACCTCTGGTCATCTCTTCCGGTCATCACTTCCGGCCAAATTTCGTCAGTCTGATATGGCATGCACTAGAGGAGCTAAATCATCCTCTCTTTCCAGCAGCAAACGACTCCCACGAGAGGCTCCTATTCAAAGCCCCACCTTTGAACCTCCGCGGCCAAAAGCTGCTTCACCTCCGGCGAAGCCCACGCCAAAGAACCCTCCGGCGAGGCGTTATCTCACTAGGTCAGGGGGTCGTCCCCTGCAAAAGAGAGCCAGGGTCGAAAGCTCAGAGCCCATCGACTTAACAGAGCAGTCCCCGGTTCCCTCACCAGAGCCCTCTCCAGCACCATCTTCGGCGCCGTCATCAGAGCCTCCGGCGAAGCCTCAGGAGCACCAGCCGCCACGTTCAGAATCCCAAATTCCATCTGGGATAGCTCCTGAAGTGCTCATCAAGCGTCCGATGCTGACCCAACGCCCAATTGAAGGGAATTTGGACTGCCGAGCTTGACCATTTCACTCTGAGCTGTGCTTTGACATAGCCACCTTCAGTTTGCAGTCGGAGCTTGTAGATTCATTCCGCCTACTGCGCAGATATCACATGGAGCATCTGCTGGCCCCAAGAGATTTCTTCTATCCCAGAGTAGCCATGGATTTTTATCAGTCCATGACTACTAATCAGGTCAGAGATCCTACTTTAATCCATTTTACTATTGACGGTCGGCATGGCATTTTAGGAGCTCGCCATATAGCTGAGGCCCTGCATATACCATTCGAGCCAAGCCATTTTGAGGATTACCGAGTATGGACTAGTCCCTCTCAGCTGGAAATGATTCATATCTTGTCCAGAAGAGCTTCCACAAAGCCATATCTAGTGAGGAGAGAGCTTCCTCTAAGCATGTTTCTCATTGATGCACTCTTGCATCACAACATTTATCCACTACAGCACTGGACTCAGAGGACGGGAGTTCTTTTAGAGGCCCTGTTCGGGATTTCAGAGGGATATTTCTTTGGCCCTCACCACCTAATTATGGCTGCCCTTCTCTACTTTGAAAAGAAGGTGCATAAAAAGAAGCTGCAGCGAGCTGATGCCATTCCACTTCTTTTTCCACGGTTGCTTTGTCAGATTCTGGAGCATTTGAGGTATCCATCAGATCCTCAACTGGAGCGCAAGCGTATATGTCGAGAGGTATTTACTCTCGACAAGTGGACCAATATGACAGCATATCGATTTGATCAGCCAGAGCTCCCACAGCCAGCTGAGATACTAGCTACCAGGAGAGCATCTCCAGAGCATATACCTGAGGGAGTACCCATTGCTTCTCCTACCATATCCAGAGCCCCTCCAGTTACTCCAGCTTCATCAGAGCCCTCTGCTTCAGCTGAGCCAAGGATGGCCATTCCCATTTCAGAGTATAGAGATTTATGCCGCATACTGCAGTCCCTGACCGCGTCTCAGAGCAGCCTTGCTCAGGAGATGGCAGCTATTCGAGCTTGTCAGGAGCTGATGTTGACAACCCAGGCTCAGCACACTGCCATCTTGAGGCAGCTCCAGCATCATCTCGGTCTTCCATTAGCTGCTGAGCATCTCACCCTGCGACTGCAGAGCCACACTCACAGGCCACAGAGCCTCAGGCCCCTCCTGAATCAGCTACTGAAGAGGCAGAGCCATCTGCCTAAGCCATCAGCTCCAGCATCATCCACCCATCTGATCATTTATATATCTACTATATATTTCTTTTATGTATTTCATTTTTGTTAGTATTTTATGAAATCCCACCATTTTGATATCATATATGGGATTACTTGTATTGCCTTCTTTCCGATTGTACTTACATGAATTAAAAGTAATACAAGTATAGCATTTTTTGTTAACTCTTAGAATTAATTTATTCTTATTTCCTTTTCTCACATCTTTTATTCTTTTTGAAACATGTGGTTTCTCCAATCAGTATTCGACATTGACATCACTAAGGAGGTACCACTTCCTCCCTCTAATTTCAATCACCCATATCACATTGGGGACAATGCTCAGCTCGGTTTGGGGGGGGGGGGAGAAATGAGGAAGGAAGTATGCTAAGTTATTTTGGTAATTTAGTTATGTTAGTAAATTAGTTGTAGTTTTTTACTTTTTACTCTAACCTCCATGGATTGAGGAAAAATTTTCAAATCAAAATAGGAGAAACTGAACTTTTGCTTTTCACTTGACTTAGAGTTTGGATTATGCTTGCTAAAGTGGTTCAATTATTGAAGCTTCTATTGAAATCAAGTTTAGTTCTTCTACTTTAAGCTATCCACACACTGTGCACAATAGATTCTGATTATAAGATGAAAAACTATTTCCCTCTTGACTTGGCAAAAATTTTAGGACTTAGTACCTTTGACCTCATTTAATAATGCTGAGACACCTTATGAAAGGCCAATGAGCCTTTGAAAAAAAGAAAAAGAAAGCAAAATGTTTGCTTGCCTTGAAACCCGAGCAAGGTCTGAGGGGTATATGGTGAAAATCTTTAAACCTGGTGCCCTAAGCCTTATTGTTGGTGGAGTCACCGACCTCAATGCTCGTTACAAGGGTGGATAGGTGGAGTTAGCATATTGTAGGTGCTTGGGTATTAAAAATTCATTCTCAAAAGTCCGGGGTGAAATCTGAGGAGTTAGTGGTTGAAAAATCCTTAAAGCTTGATGCCCTAAACCTTAATTGGTTGGGAGTCATCGATGGACCCCCGTTACATGGACAATTCAGAAAAGAATACCCCTTAAGCCTTGTACCTTGTGAAAAAAAAAAAAAGTATGTCCTCAGCCTAGTGAATTTGGTCAGTTTGCTAAGTGTTAAAAAGAGATAAGTTGGGGGGAGAGATTAATTTAGCATACTATATTCAGAAGCTATCATCTTACACATAGATTTTTGTGGAAGAATAAAGTTTGGTTCTTTGGAAGTGAAAATGATTTTAAAACTTCAATTTGCATAATGCATTCCCTTGATCAATCGTGTTTAGTAAAGTTTTTGATAACTCTTGTTGAAATTTGAGTTTATATTTCTTTAATGTTCCATGTGAGAGTTAGATCATCATGCCACTTAAAATTTTTTTTGAAGTAATCAGCATGATGTTGTAAATTATAGTATTGTTTATTTTTATTTTTCTCTCCTTCATTGCTAAGGGACTAGCAATATGTCGGTTGGGGGAGTGATTACTACTCAAAATGTTATTTTGTGGCTTGTAATTAGCTCTTTTAAACACCTTTGAGTAGTAATTATTACCTTTTAACTCAATTGGCATGTTAAGGACCCTTGCAATCGTTTCTAATCAAATTGTGTTAAGTTTTTGTGTTTTTAATAGCTTTTTGCTCACCAAAGCAATTTAAGAATGAGGGAGAGCTATATATAGTTCATGGCAAAGCTTTTGGAAGCTCAAATTCATGAATAAACCAAGCTTTGGAGCCTCATAGTCCTTTGCCTTAGTTGTTCAAAGTATGCAAGGAAAAATCAATGGAGAGAGGAAAATAGAGGATAGCAGCTGCAGTCTTTCTTCAAACTTTTGGAGTACTTCCCAAAGTCCATTTTCTACATTCTATATACCATTTCAAAGCTCAGGAAGTCAAGAATCCAACGCTTCAAACCGTGTACGATTTGGAACTAAAATTAGGAAGTTACAGTCATTGGAAGCCGAACACCGCAAGCTGAAAGCCAACTTTGCAGTGCTGCGAAATCAGCCTTTTGCTGCGAAGTGATTTCGCAGCCCTTTTTGTGCGTCTGTGAAATCTCGGAGACCTCATTTTCACCTGCGAAATGGTCCTTAGTGCTTCCCGATATTTGCGTCCGACACTTTGAGATATTTTTCTTCAGATTTTTGTGTCTAAATTTCCATTTTCTCCTTGTATTCAGCCACTCATGTAATTCCTAGCTAGGAAGTTTCCAAGGAAGGGTAAATTACCTTCCTATATAAACTCTCTTGTAAACACTAAAAAGGGGACTCTCGGGGAGCTTTCTCTAGGAGACCAACTTATGTATTTTTTACGTTTAGTGAAATGCAGAGATCTCTTTTGCTTTCTTTTTCCTTCTACTATTTTCTTTTTCTTGGAAGCCAAACAACCTCTGAGGATGTTTTCCCAGAGGATGAGAGGCTAAACCTTTAGTTTCTTGGAGTGAAAGGAAGCTAGGTGAAAAGTCTAGATGCAAAGGTGGAAAACTCTTGTGCATTAACTACAGGTAGTTGGAGTTCATAAATGGCTTTTAAATCTAAAGTTTTGCTTTAAATCCCTTTGAATCACTTTGAATGGCCAATACATGGTAAGCTTCAGGTCTCTGTGGATGCTTATTGCTAGATCCATATCAGTCCATTAGTTATCATGTACGAGCCATTGGAAAGTGGTTCAAGGTGAAGACCCATAGTGTCTAAAGCCATTAATGGAACTTGACTACCACTTCTATTGACTTTTTATGGATTAAATCTTCATTGTTAAACCTATACCGGTTCAGGAAATAACTATAGATTAAATCCCCAATGCGAGGAGAAAAATCCAGAGTTTCCTACTTTGCATTCTGAACTTGATCCTAGCAACCCTTAGCTCCGGGAGACTTTCTTTCTTCCATTTTATCTATTGACACTTCTATATTAGTTTAGTTTCAAGCACCTCTTTCAAAACAAATCTTATTTTCTTTTAAACTTTAAGTTTTTGACAAAGGAAATCATCAGACTCAATCTCTAATCTTGAGTATATCATTGCTAGAGTGAAACCCATCTCAGAGTTCGACCCTAGAGCTGCTATACTATAGTAGTTTTGCTACGCCAGTATGAGGTCATAGGTTTTATAAATGTTTTTTATTAAAATACCCGACTGGGCATGAATCAGAAAGATATGGAGAATAAAAAAAAAAAAAAAGAGAATAAGAGAGAAAGAAAATTTATTTCTTTGCTTAGGATGCATTTTATAGGGGATATGAAACATTTTTATAAGCTTTTAATAAACATTTAATATAATAAATGTGGTGGCATTCATTACTTCATTTATAACAATAAAAATATATTTAACTTAAAAGTGAAAAAAAAAATGACGACATAGGTAGACATTTTATACTCTTTAACTTTTAATATTTATCCAAATGATGAATCTTAAAGTGGCTTATCAGCCATGGTTCACCCTTCTCGATGATTTTCCCCCTCATTTTGAATCCTTATTTATAGTTATATATACATCTTACATGCATTCTCCTTTGTTTTTATTCTTCCACATTATTTAGACTTGCATACTACATTCATACTTCACTTGGTTTAGAGGGTTTAGTGTTAGAAGTGATCATAGCCATGACATATCTACTCATATCCTTGTCATGCTTGTTATGTGAACTACTAATCAAGATAAAATAAATAAATAAAAAATAGAACACAAACGTGGAGAGCCAAAGAAAGGGATATACTTGTTGGAAGACACGTGGCTACCGTGGAAACTGATGGTTGGCTGCATAAGTGTGCATGGAGAGATTCCATGATGCTGTCAATTAAAATAGTTTTTTTTTTATTTATTTATAATTTTAATTTTATTATATGAATGGACATGACAAAAATTCTGATTTAGAAAAGAAAGATAAATTTTATAATGAATAAATTATTTCATAATAATTTTTTTATCTTTAAATATGAAATAAAAAATTATAAAAATTCTAAAAGAATTAGTTAAAAGAATCTCATAGATGAATTAAAATACATTTTTTTCTTAATAATAAATGGTTTTAATTTAAAAGAATTTGCGTTTTATTATAAAAAATTTATCAATAGAAATCTTCATTTTATTAAAAAACAAATGATTGTAATGGAAGAAAAAATTATAAATCATTGTGTTTGATCTTAGTGATTAATTAAGTCCTTGTTGCTAAATGAATAAAGTGGTTTGAATAAATGATTTTAAATTTTAAGGGGTTTATAATTATGTTATTGAATTTTTTTCCATTTTTTAATCATTATTATTATTATTTAATCAAATACCTCCTAAGATGTTGGCCTATATGTGTAGATGAAGGTTTAGTATGTAAATATTTTCGATTACCTTAATTATCTAGTATAAATGATTATATTATATTAATGAGGGAATTATGTAAACATGCACTATTTATAAAATATAAATAAAAGAAAACCTACATAAGTCATTTTCATGGGAAGTACATTTTTGGGAAAATAATTCTTATTTAATGTATTATAGTAGTCTTTACCTCACATTACCCGAAAATGTCCTTACATGTATTTTGATATTAAAGTAATATTGTTTTGATTATAATGTACCACTGTTTTGAGCTTAAAGTATCTTTATTGGTTGAATGATGTACCATCCTCATGTGAATTGGGTTACTATGGATGATGACCTATGTACACATATAACGACATTTTTGGGTAATGTGAGGTAGACACTTTTCCATTGTATCAAATGAGAATTATTTTTTCCAAAATACACTTCCCATGAATTTTTTTTTTTTTTTATTCTCTTTTCATCCATATTTTATGAATAATAGATGCCCACTGTGTTAATCGGATCAAAGTTTATGGGAGTATAAGGGTCATAGATGCAAGTTATCTCTTGAAATGAATAGATAATTCTAACCATTTCTGTATGTCTTCAAATGGAAGACACTACTGAATCAACTCTCCACGAACAATGAAGTTATAAATAATTTATATCAATCTCAAAGAGAATTTGATCCTCAGTCACAGTGAAGACGCACGCTTCTGTCTTCTCTTTGTGTGTTTTTTTTTTTTAAACAGATATGCATGGAGGGAAACATCTTTCTACCGAACAAACCATTAACATTTTCCTATTATTAGACCATAATACTTTTAATCAAGCCACGGTTCGACGGTTTCTTCGTAATACTCTGAACTTTTAGAAAACTAAAATAATAATCAAATATAGATAAGATTTTTAATTCTTATAAAATTAAAATCAAAAGAAATTATACTTCAATCACAATCATTTACAAAAATATATTACAGCTAGATATGGAATTGGAGGCATTTATAAACACACAAAAGAAATAAAAAAATTAGGCTCCAATTTTATGACACGTACCCTAATTACAAAATAATTAAGTCTTAAATTTAAAAATAAAATCAAAATGTAAAATTCAAATAATTATTTGAATTTTGAAATGAATCTATACCTATATATAATTCTACATGACTAGAGATAATTTAAATTATGTGTACAAATTTTATTATGTCATATAAACCTTTCTCATTTAAAATGAAAATAATTGTTTAGATTATAAAAAGTTTATATCTCAATCTTAATCTTATATATTTGATAAATATTAATTTTATAATTATTAATATTTGCACACTACAAGAAAAAAAGGAATCAATGACGCTTTTTAAGCATCAAGAAAAGTATAAGATGACGCTTCTCTAAAGTGTCCTCTTCTCCCCTGTCATTATATGTTTTAGTCAATAATGACGCTTCTAGGAAGTGCCATCTTTGATTTACACTTTCAGTGATACTTAAAGAAGTGTCATCTTTGAATAACGTTAATGACAACACTTATAAATGCGTCATCTTTGAGTATTTTTTACTAAAATAATTTTTATAAAATTGTCATTGTTGACACTCATACAGACGTCATCTTTGGATTATTTTTTCAATGACACTTTTAAAAGCGCCATCTTTGGTTTATGTTAATAATGACACTTAACAGAAGCGTCATCTTTAAGCATTTTATTTTAATAATAATATTGCTATTATGTTTTTAAAATAATGAATTTCCTATATAATTAAATAAAAGCAAAAGCAATTATAAATCATAAAATTAAATTGGATTGTACAAATTAAAATATCTCCAAATATTAATATACAATGGCTTAGTTTGAATAATGAGTATAATTACTTGTATACTAATTATAAATTTGTTCATTAGATCAAAATATTTCAATGAGAATTTTTAAATCCAATATAAGAATAAATATCGGTGCAATGACTATAAAAGAAACCATCATCAACAAAAGCCTAGTTCAACCTCCTAACGATTTAAATGATATCATCTTCATGATTTTCAGCATTGCTTCATTGTAATGATTTATCTTCTTTTTGTAAGCCAATTTCTTTTGCAAGCTATAAAAAAGAAAAAAATATATAAACTTTTAAATTATACATATAACAACCAATATAATTGAAACAATATATATATATATATATATATATAAGAATAGAAAATAACCCAGCATGTTAATTAGCTTTTGTTCAAGTAAAGCAATAAAACAAACATACCAATATTCTTCTTATTTGGTCAAAGATAAGAATTTTTACTAGTGTAAATAAATTATTAGTGTTAAAAAATACTGCTACTAAGTAAGATAATTACCTCAATTATTAAGAGTACAACCCCATGAATATGTCTTAGTTCCCTTAATTATTGAAAAGATCCATTTTATAATGATTTATACTATGTTGATAGTGAAGAAAATTAAATCTTCATTTACCTTGTCATTGGCATCATCACCCATCAAAGTCTTCTTCATTAGGCTCTTGCTTCAGAGAGGTTATTAATAACATCAGAGTAATATAAAGCAAAAGAGGTTAATTAAAAAAAATAAAAATAAACATTGATAGATTTACCTTTTCACAAAATAGTTATATTCTAAGATGCCTTAAAAATTAAAAGAGATTGTTTATGTAGCTTGCCCATATAAAGTTATTCAATTCATGTTTAAAGAGAGGTGAATTAAAAAAATAAAAAATAAAAAATAAATATTGACATATTTACCTTTATTCACAAGATAACTATATTCTAAAATTTCTTAAAGATGCCTAAAAATTAAAAATTAACACACTACCTATATTCCAAAGAACAGAAAAAAAAAAAAAAAAAAAAGTTGTACAATGAAAAGATGTCTCTACTCACAAGGATCCACACAGTACTGTGATGCAACAATTGCTTACTAAAAGAAATGACAATAAATAAATAAAAACAGTTGCTTGAACTAAAATATCCTATAGTGCACTTCAAATTCCATTTTCTACCATCAAGATATCATGATTGACCAATGTGGTATGTTAAACCATGTGACACACTACCTTCATTTTCTTTCTTTTCTTTCTAAATGTCAAACTAGGAATAGCGTTTGATTCACCAAGGGAAAGAAAGTACTAAAATCTTGCAACCACTAATCCAAAACCTATAAACATAAGATTCCAAAGTTTCCATAATTTTATTTTATTTTTTATTTTTTACTATTATTGCCTTAAAATTATGATTACCACTAGAGTTTTCTAGGAAAAAACCATAATTTTGCAAAGTAAGATCAATTCAATGAATCAAACATACACAAAACACACTAAAAATTCTTTAAAACACGCACCATTCGGCTTATAATTCACCATTACATTATATTATGATATTCTTCATTGTATTATACAATTTATATTTAGTGATTCAATATGATTTTTGAGAAACATTAAGTTTATCAAAATCAGATAGGAGGTTAATATCCTATTTTGGAGGACAATTGAGAGGGTTTACATCATAAATGGTTTGGAATTATTATGATGACTAGTGTGGAATTTACGTTTTCTAATTCCCAAGGATCTAAAAGTTCAAGAAAATGACATAAAATTAAGTAATCACTGATCTAGAACATTGTAAACAGTTTGTAGCTTAAAAGCTTGTGGAAGGGACATGAACACTATTTTAGTTTTCCTTGTAGTCAGCATTCTCACATGAATACCAAGAAAAATAGAATAGTTATGAAAGTAAAAGCCATGATTTCATTAGGCAAGAAGCAAGTCTAATTCTAAAAAACCTCTAAATCTCATTTCTCAAATATCAATTCCTGCTTCAATCATACCTGATCCATTTCTCCTACTTCCAGCTCTACGTGTCTCAACCCTAGCTATCCTAACTTATCAAGTACCTTGCAGATCCTGCAATATTAAATAGTGATAAATACACCCACATATAAGAATTTCTCACTTAGTAAAATACCTAACTTTAGTTAACTTAACTATTCAATCAAGAGTTGATAATTTTTCTAGAATATGAATATTTCTTACAAGGCATGAATTTTCATCACTTAATACAAAATTCAAACTAATTAATTATTACAAAAAAAATAGGTATAGATCTTGAAAAACATAAGTTAGTTAAAAGAAATAGTTTAAAACGTGAAACTAAAACTATACCTACTATTTAATTTCATCATTTAAGTAAAATATATGTTGAACTTGAAGGAAATGGAGCAATATCCTCCCTGACATTAGAATAGTGGTTTAAAGTTCTTTCCAGTAAACCAACCCAGCATCTACATGTATTAAAAAACAATTTGATACAATTTACAGGTAGATATTAAAAAGACTTCCAAAGAAACTAACATCAATAGCAAGAGAATATAAAATATTTTGAGAAAATACCAATACTCTAAAATTTTCCTATAATTAAATACTTATGGAGTATACTGTGGTATCTAATTTAGTACTATAAAGATAAATATGATGCTATAGGAAAAGCAAGGTCAAAGAATCAATTATGTCATACAAATAAGCAAGGTTAAAAAATTGAAAGAATTTATGAGCTCAAGTAATTGTTTCATTACTTCTCCTATTACCTGGTACTTACACTAATTCAATAAATTTGAATGAATGAAAAGTCATTACTTTTCAAATTATAAAATCAAATTATAAATTAAAATTTTAATATTTTAAAATATTTTGGGACAAATTTTTTTTACCATAAATTTAAGTTTGTCAATTCTGTCAATGTTTTAGCTTTATGTAATGTCATGGTCCTAAGGCCTAAATTAGGTTCGAATATTCTACTGTCCAAAAAAATTATTATTTTTATAATTGGGATCCTTTGTCTTCTATTTAATAAAATAATGAATATTAAAAAAATTTAAAAATTATTACACTTAAATTTACATTATTTTTTTATTTATCTCCTTGTTATTAAAAACTAATAAAAATATGAAATTTTAATGACGGTACATTCAAATGCCTAAAAAAATAAAAAAAAATAATTACTTGATTCATTATTAATTTATCATATAGCTTCTAATATTTTCTTCTATGAATTCTAAAAGTTTGAGGAGAATCAATTTAATGATTAACTATTGAAATTAATTCTACTATTTAATAATGAAAATTTAAAAAATACTACGTTATGTAGATATTATTAAATTTTCTAATATATAAGAATACTCCATATCCTTTATTATTAAAATAAAATAAAATGTTTTCTTATTTTGTTATAAAAACTAAAGACCGATTTGTCTAATCGTCTAGCATAACTAGATTTTGTCATCAAAAGTCAAATACAAAATTAATTTTTAGAGAAGTGCTACTCACAAAATCACCAATTTCCTACCAAAGCACTCCACTCCAAATCACCAATAGGAATTAGGTTGCCCATTATCCCATTTCACCAAAGCCTTCATAAATGGTACTCACCACCACTCCCAAGATCTTACCAAAGCTAAACCTGCACACACCTAGACAAACACTAAACTCATTTAAAATCCTAAGACATTCAAAGCCTTTAATGTGAAACAAATTTTCTGCAAATCTAGCTAGTCGTCTACTTCCCACAACCAAACACATACCCACAAAATGCAAAAACCCAAAAATACTTTCATTTTTTAGAGACCAATAAAAACCCTAAGATAATGATAAAATAAAGACAGTACCCCGCCACCAATACTTGCAGTCAAGGCGTCCATTTCTTCACCATTTCCATCCACTAAGCTTCTTTGCACGGATCTAAACACAAACCTATTTCCAACTCAGATCACAATGAAAAAAAATCAACCTTTTCAACAGAAATACAGGAATTTCAATAGTAGAGTAGTGTATTAGTAAACTATAATAGACTAGACAAAGTTCAAGCTTTGAAAATACATAAAACTAATCGTTTTTCTCTTTCTTTACTACTCTTTACCTGATGCGAAAGTTACATAATATAGTGACCCAAAAGATAGGTGAAGTACTTTCGGGTGTCTTTGGTGGGGCATTCCTAACAGTCGCTGGTAAGGCTTCCAGTTGGTAGCTAGCCAGTAAGGTTGTAGATTTATTGTTGGTGGTCTCCCACGAGTTTCCCAATGGTTGAAGGTTTGAAGGTCATGGATGGTTTTGGGTTTTTTCTTTCCTATACAAGCTAGGTTTTTCAGATGCGGCGCAGTGTTTGAAACATAGGGAAACATGGGTCTCTATATGTATATATATAGTATAGGAGATAATGACACTTGTTACAAGCCATAACTCAACAACGACGCTTAAAAAAAACGCCATCTTTTTAAAACATCCTTACATAATGCACCCGTAAGGTTGTTCATAATATCCAGTCCAACAATGACGCTTAAAAAAGACGTCATCTTTTTAAAACAAGCGCCAACTTAAATATTTAAAAAGTGTCATTGTTGAACAAGCACCATTTTTTATTTAATTCATTGACACTTTTTAAAAACGTCATGGAATTAAGTGTCAGTATTTATATTTTTTGTAGTAGTGCCATTTGATAAATATTAATTTTTATTTTTAAAATAAGTAAAAAAGAGAATATGAATGTAATTTTTTATTTTTTGAAAATATATTATTTTTATGAAAATAAGTGTAATTATCTTACATTCTATAATTTATCTATTTCCTTCTCTGTTAGTCATTTTCTTTCTCTCCAAGTTGTTTTCTTTCTACACATTGTTTTATTTCTCCACATTATTATCTTTCTCCAACTTGTTACCAACTATATGCATTAGTGCCTTGTATTGTTCAAAAAAAGTTGTTTATTTTTATATAAAAAAACTTACTTTATTTTCAAAATATAATAAATAATTAAGTATTCATATTTGACATTGGAGCTATATTAAGCCTAGGACATATTAGTTATTTATACTCTAACACAAATTCTTTATTATTTCTCCTTTTTTAACAAGTTATCTTGGGTTTATAACTTTTTCCATTTATAACTTAAGTAAAAAAATGCTTATGTAGAATTTGAGACTGAAAAAGCCAAGTCTAGTAGGGTAACACCCAAAGAGAGGAGAGAGGTGAATGGGTGTAATTAAAAGAATTCTAAAATAAGGATTATATGTTATACTCAATTTTTACCCTGTGAGATAATATTAGAGATAAATAGAATCTAAACAATCATGATAATCACAAGATATAGCAATGGACATAATGATTTTTACATGGAAAATCCCTGCACTATAGTGTGGATAAAAAACCATAAGGTCTAAGACTACTAATCAAAATCCACTATACATGATCAAGTTACACAAATTTACTAAGTTGTTTTGTCCTAAAGGCTTACCCTCCAATACCTACAACTTCATCCACATATCTAATACTAAAATCTCTAATTGCTCCATTGAATACTCTTTAGCCTTATTGAGGGATGCAAGTTTTCTACCCTAGATTATCAAATGAATCCTTCAAGTGAGAGATTAGGAATCATGTGGCTCATTAGGCTTTCTTTCTAGGAGACTCTCTCTCAGTAGCAATAATAAATCAATCTCTTAACCTTAGAATGGTCATAATGGGGCATATATAGGCTTAGAGGCTGAAGAGAGTTGGTATCTCAAGGTTTCCATATAGGATTTGCATGAAATCTTCAAAAATATTATGCTAATCTTTGGCAGAATTGGCATGAACACTCGAGAGCTCGAGGCCGAGCACACTTAACCATCGCTTGAGCACCTCGGGCATTCAAGTGCTAGTCAAGCGCTCGAGCGGTCCTAGCACTTGAGTGATCGATATTCCCTGCTCGAGCAATCCTGCATGCCTTTTTGATAAAGTTAAATAAAAATCAATTTTATTCGAGAAAAAGAATAGTGCTCCTATTTATACCCTTTAGAACCCTAATTTGCCACAAGTCAAACCTTTTAAATGTATCTGTGACTTTCCAATTGGACAAGTAGCAATCCTTGATTTTCAATGGAGAGTAAGCCACTATCTAAAAAGATTTTTAAGGTAAAAAATAAATTGGAACAAAATTACCAACATACAAATAAGACTCAATATCCTAACAGAGATACTTTAGAAAAATTGCAAATGTTTATATTTTTGTAGTTGTTGGTGTTGGTTTTTTTTTTTTTTTAATTATAGAAGATAAAAAAAAAAAAATTTCCCCTTAAAAACACATTATAATTTGTATCTTATTATATTTTGATTTCTATGTATTCAAAACACAAAATATAGCAAAACCAAAGCAAATTTGTCAAAAAATTTAAATTAGGAAATTCTACTTCTATAATGCCATTTGAATCTACTACAAATTAAACCATTAAAAGGGAAAAGAAAAAAAAAAGAATAATCCTATACCATACAATACATCTAAAGGAATGTTTAGGATGGTGAGTTTAGCTTCTTTTCAATTTATTAATGCCAGAAACCTTGTTTAGGAGCTCTTGTACTATTCCTAGTTTTGTGTAAATGAATTATAGATGAAATGCTTGTCAAAACCGTAATTAATCTCAAAGCAAGTTTAACCGCCTTATGTTATTTCCACTTAGGTAGGAAGAAAAGTTGAGAAAATGTGTTCATTGAGAGTCAAAGCATACCCATTTTGTAAATGCATACTAGGAATTGGAGTAAAAGAGAATTGATTTTGTATCATATAGAGCTTCAGAAGGAGAAAATCCACATGTAGAATTTTATGATATGAGGAAAAGATGCAAAATTGAGAGAACAAATTTTTCTGATTGAGATTATTTTTTCATGTTTTTCTCCATTACACTTTCCTTATTTTATATAGGAAAATAAAAGGAAATAGAAACTTAAGATTGAGGGATCTTAGGGATACTTTATTCCCCAATTAAATAGAAACTAAATAGAAATAGAAACTAACCAGAAATAGAAACTGAAGATTGAGGGATCCTAGGGATCCTTTATTTGGGGTTGTAACATTCGCTCCATCATCAAAAGAAGCCTTGTCCTCAAGGTTGAAACTATGGAAACTTTTGTTGAATCTTGTAAGCATCTTTCCATGTTACATCTTTTGGAAATGAGTTGGACAGTTACCATGTTGTTCCTTTTCAACTTTATTTTCCTCATTCCCTTGTACAGTGAAAATTTGAATTGTAGATGCTTGAGACATATGCCTTAAATCTTTTTGAATTTGATTTATTGAAACTAACTTCTTGGAACTTATAGTTGTATCTCTCAACACGAATTTCCTTCCATCAACAATAAATTCCATTTTTAAATTCTTGAAATCTCACAATATGAGTCCCAATTCAGTTAGCCATTTAATTCCCAATACCATATCGCACCCACTCAAAGGTGAGAGCCTCAAATCTGTCTAAAATTTCTTCCCTTGCATGTTCCATGTCAATTGACTAATGGGAAAAAATTTAAATCTCTCCATTTCCTAAGCTTGGATTAGGTTAGAAACATGCATAACTATCCTAGGCTTTTTCTAAATCCTATGCACAACGGAAAAATAGCATTTTTAAACTTTAAAGGGATTCAAAAAGTGCTGAAAAAAGCCATACCTTAGATTCGGATATTCCCGAATCAAATCCAAGTGGTGAAAATGAAGAACAAAATCATAGAAGTCTCGTAAACCCAAAGTCTTCCGTCCAATGACTCGAAACTTGATCTTGACACACTTCTGATGGGAATAAAAGGAAGAGTAGAGACTATGAATCTCTCTCTCTCTCTCTCTCTCTGGATATGGAACATGGATCTCTAGAAAAAACAATGGGAATCCTAACCCCTAAAAGGGTATTTATAGGGTTTCCTACTAGGCTTAAGTGACTTGAGTCCACTAAGGGCTTGGGTCACTTATTCTAGTCCAAAATGGGTCCTAATTGATTAGGTAACTCAATAGGGCATACTAATTAATCAATTAGCCCAATCCAAAGACCTTGTTCACTTACCTTTGTGCAACCTTGCGTAATTACTAAAAGTCCTTATGTACAAAAGTGAACCTAAAGCCAATTCGACCCTCATAATCCGTGCTAACAAGGTATATGAGCCCAAAGTGGGGACTACTAGGATCCATAAGAATATTGGTTCCCTTATAATCCAATTCAAATTTTGATTCAACATCATACTATAGAGAATCAACTAAACTCCAATATCCTATGTAAATAACAATGACACAACAAGTGCTCGGGTCCATGATATGCTATCCATTATGTTCAGTCTTCCCATGAATTGGTGTTTATAGTCTAACAAAATGAAAGCTATCACTCTTTTAAGACTACCTCTACCATTCTTAAGTTACAAATCCTCATATTGTGTGTTAAATTGACACATCTTAGCTCTCAAAGAGCTTATGCCAAGTTCCACCTAAGAAACTACTATGGCCATAGTTTCTATGAACACACCTTCTTAGGATCACCCAAGGGGACACACTATCTTAATCCCAAGAGATATCATGGTGCCTCTATTGAGAATACTTATTGCTACTTGCATTCATCAACAGTGACCCAATCCATAAGGAATATATGATCATCTTACTATCTCACTCGTAAGTCGAAGCCACTACTAACTTCAACACAAGCTTAATATTCTCTCAAGGTTGAGAAACAACATAATGAAGCAACTTGGTGAAGTCATGACTACTTGATAGCCTTAAGTCATAACTCACCATAGGTCTTGTCCAATGTGCATTCATACATACTAGTACACTCACTACTACAAAACTTAAAATTATGACGTTTTATTCCATGTCGCTTTTATAAAACGTCATTACTTAGCCTACAATGGTGTATACCGTGGCATTTATTAGAAATGTCCTTGTTTAGTATAATTTTTTTAATTCTATGGCGCGTATCAGTAATACTAATAGACAATGGCGCTTATTGAGAGCGTCATAATTCTATTTTTCAATTTTGGCGCTTTATTGGAGTGTCATTGATTTATGAGTATATATATATCCTCTTAAAAAATATTTGCCCCTCCCACGATGCCCATATAACATTCTCTCCACCGTTTGCTGAGAACCCGAGAAACCCTAACAAGTGTGGAGCATCTGAAACCTTAAGCCTCAAATCCCTCTTTGTTGAAAATTCTAACCTTTACTCTGTTTTGAAAACCCTAAGCCTTTACTTTTCATCAAAAACCTTAAGCCTTCACTCTCCATGAAAAACCCTTGGAAGATTACCATATACCCACCTTGACCCACAATTTTTCTTCACTTGCTGGCAATAGAATCTCATAGATCTGAACACTAACAAAATTAGTAGTATAGTGAGAGGCAATTGCAGAGGGATACATCGCATCATAAAAAAATGAGGTGTGCTTTGTCAGAAAGCAAAGCAATTTGGCCTTATCGTCTGTGAAGCAACCAAGAGTGGACTAAGGTATGGAGGGTTTGTTTTTACGATCAAAGTTAGATTTTTTTTACATGTTATCAAGATATTCAATGTGGTGTTTTTGGTTTGGAGGTTCATATAGTCGGGATTAGAGGATTGGATATTCAATGTTTGTTTCATGGGAAAGAAAAATCTGTTTGTTTCTTGGGAATAAAAGTATTTTCCTCAATGGGTGAAGCTCTGCGGCCCATGTCAATGTTATGATTGAGAAATTCAATGAAATCTGAGTTTTGGGCATTTGTTAACCACAATTCCGTGTACATCACCATTAATGAATCCTAAACAAGCAGAAAAACCTTAAGTATTCATACAGAAGACCCAGTCACCCAATAAAAGTGGATATCCTTTTCAACTCATATTTATAATTTGCAAAGTGGGGAAGGTTTTGAATATTGACCCCCTAGATATTGAACTCGGATTTGGTCCATACCATTTTCTTAGTAAAAAAAAATATATAATTTTCATCATGAATAAAGTAATAAGAAGAAGACTGGATATTTCCAAGAGCATAACTATGCCATTTTATTTCTTGTCAATCTTTCAACTCCAAATATCTTCAGTTTCGGTAATTTATGGGACATATTTGATAACAGTTAGGAGGATTATGGAGTTCTACTTTTCTAGTTTAGCATAGTATTTACTTCAAATTTTGAGCAACACTATAAATTTCAAAGATTTTGAATATTGACCCCCCAGATATTGAACTCGGATTTGGTCCATACCATTTTCTTAGTAAAAAAAAATATAATTTTCATCATGAATAAAGTAATAAGAAGAAGACTGGATATTTCCAAGAGCATAACTATGCCATTTTATTTCTTGTCAATCTTTCAACTCCAAATATCTCTAGTTTCGGTAATTTATGGGACATATTTGATAATAGTTAGGAGGATTCTGGAGTTCTACTTTTCTAGTTTAGCATAGTATTTACTTTAAATTTTGAGCAATATTGTAAATTTCAAAGAGTTCATACCTCAATACTTTCAATTTCTATTCTTTAAAGTCATGTAATTCATTAGTTGGAACATCACACTTATTTAATGAAAAAGAAAAGAAGATATTTTTGTTTCCTAACAGAGGGAAAAAAGGGCAAGATTTTGGTGAAAAATTTTATGTACTTACCAAGTAGTTTATTGTCATGATAATATGTAAATTTTGAAATATATGATTTTGGAATTGCAAAATGCTCATGGATTTGATTTAAAATCACAATATGACAGCTTAACTTTGTAAGCTGCATATATTTCATACATTCATGTGTGATTCTGTATGTAGTAAGAGGATTGAGTTGTTTTTATATTGTCCTTGTCATTATTACTCTTACATGCTGTTGTTTACGCATGTGTTTGGCATGTGCCAGACAGCATGAATTCTATATATATGTAATTATACTGAAACAATTAGTCACATTCCCTAACACCTAGTATGTGGATTAAGAGTGTGTATCTTGTAATTCTTGTTCCTTAAGTTTAGTATAAGAAGATATACTGTAATTTCTAACCTTCACATCTATATAACTTTGCATTCAGATTGCCATGTGTGTGCATGTTTTACTATCATGGAGGTTTATTATTAAATGATACTCATGGTTTGATCCTTTTCTTCCTAGGTTTCTTATCCATGATCCAGATCTACAGTACTAAAGCACTAGATAGCCAGAGGTTTGCAGTATTAAACCTCATGGATCGTCAGAGGTTTTCAGTATTAAAGCACTAGATAGCCAATGTTAAGGTATTATAGATTGGTTATTCTAAATGTATTGGTCATTCTTATAGGTGAAAACACATTCTTTTTTCAAGAGAGTTAACTAGGACACCCTTGCATTACAAAAGGTAGGAACATGCTCTTCTTGATCTTTATGAAGAACACAATTCTTATGCTTGCAATTATGGTGTACACGAATCACATGCCCTGTCTTCATGCCACTTGTTCTTTGTTTCATTCATTGTTGCACCATGAGATTTTATTTCATAGATAAATATCACTTAGAAGAGCAATCGTGAGATTTTATTTCATAGATGAATAACGCTTGGAAGAAGCAATTTTGTGTTTTGCATTCTTTATTTATTATTCAGAATGGGGCTTATGCTTTGAGGTTGGGACAAAAATCTTATGACTGTAAAGTATTATTTCTTTTAGTAAAACTTATGCTGACATGATTCATAAACAACTGATACCATTAACAAGAGCAACTTATGTAATGGATTTCTTTTTAATGGTGAAAAAGGAGTAGTGAGGCAAGAGATAGAAGCTATTTGGAACCTAGGGCTGGGGGTGATGGGATTTGCATGAGATTCAAAAGAATCATATTGAAAAAAGGGAGTGAAGTGGCATTGGGAAAGTGATTGAGGAAGCAGTTAAACAGGAATGCCAAACAGGGAAAAAGCATTGACTACTAAGGAGCTAAGGTCTAAAATACTATTTCAGGAGAGGCTCACATGGAGAAGGAGCTCTTGCTTCAAAACAACACTACAGTAACAGTACAGTCACTTAGTCCAATTCTCACAGAAACAAGACAAAATAGTACTTCATCAAAAGAATAGTCTGAAGGCCTTGGGAGGTGGAAAGAAAAAGCACTCATCATCACTCCTCACTCCCTCAGTATAAAATTATACAAACCCCTCAACCATCATTGTTTATTTTGAGCTCTTTTGGGGAAGCGAAGCTCCTTCCTTTGGTTTTTTATTCTCTCCCTTCTACCTCTCTCTTTATTTTAGCCCCTCTTAGAATACGGCTTCCATGGCATTATCACTCCAATTTTCTCTCTTTTTTCTTTATCTCACATGTTCCGGCAACCAAAATAGCCTTAAGAAGCAAATCTAACACATTAATTAATAATAATTATCGTTAATATTTATAAAAATACTACTTATTATATTTACAATTATGTCATTTGATTATAATATTTTTTTAACACTAAATATGAACAAAAAGACCCATTCAATAAATCTCAACAATTCTTCTTATATTTTCAAATATTTACTAGTTTTTTACCCTTTGAGATGGTCAAATTTTAAATTTTGACTTTTTTTTTTCTTTTCTTTTTTTAAGTTCAAAAATATTTAGTTATATTTTTAATTTTTGTTATTTGAAATTCAAAATTCATTTTTAATATATTGGTAATGTCAATATATTAAATTTTATAATTGTTAAATAATACCTTTCATATTAAACCAAGTAACAAATTAAATTTTTGATTATTTATTCTATTATTATTAAATTATGTTTAATTAATTTCATAAAAACACTATATTCTAATTTTTATAATTAATGCTATGAAAACATTTTTTTGTATAAAATAAGATAAATATATTTTTGTATAAAATCAAGTGGCAAGGGTTTGGGGTGGAGATACGGGAGATGCTAGATTCAAGTTGTAGCATGCACAAAACACAATCAGAAAAAATAATAAGAATTAGCACAAATCAATTTTGGGAAGTCTTCCACTCTAAGAAAATTATTAAATCATATAAAACACAAGTAAAGTTTGCATAGCTGCCACTTAAATTAAAAATTACTAGATAATAGCAAAGTGGAATAAATTTTGTCTCTTTGCCATCATATCACAATCGGGCCATTAACCATGTTTAGAACTAGTTTAGGCTTCCTTTCTATATTTTATTTTTACAATTTATTGATTTTAAAGTTAGAAAATAACAAAACCTTTTACGAAATATTGATATAGACATAGGCATATTGAAACGTTGTTAGATAGTTGAAACCCTTGACAATTATGCTTAATGTGAAGGCTAAAGATTTTAATAATTAAATTATATTTTTAATCTTGGATATTTCTCAACCCTGTTTCTTTCTCTGATAGTTGTAGTTAATAGAGGGTCAAACCATGACTTTTTTTGCTTAAAATACTCTGAAAAGTGTATTTATTTATTCAAATGGTAAAAATCGAGAGCAACATTCTTTCTTGGATTTATTTGTCTTGTGTTTAATATGCTAAATTTATTTGGCTGGAGACTTTTTTCTTTAATATACATTCTAAATTTAGATGAGAGGTTATTTCATAGCTTCATTGAAAAACATATTTTCCTACCTCATTCTGTTTTGCAAATAACAACTTTCTTTAGTAATCTAATTCATATTTGTTTCTAAAATTTCATATGTACCCTTGCTTATCATCTTTATTCTGTAAAGTTCTTTGACTCTACAAGGACATATCCTTCTTGCCTTCAAGCATAGTTTCAGCTATGCTTGCAATAGGAATGGCTTAATTTTCTGTATTTCAGTTTGTACATAATACATGGGGTGGTTCATTTGCATTGATGAACTTTATTAGAAAATTGTATAAGTGGATTAGAAGGTGAATGCATCAAGACTATCAAGATTGTTATTGCTAAAATCCAAGTTGACTGAAAAAAAATAAAAAAAAATTATATTCTGCCCAACCTGATACATGGTCCCTCTTTCTTAACTTCAATTCTGCCTTTTTTTTTTGGGGTTTTTTTTTTCTGTTTAAGATTTATACTATGGAAAATAATTTTGTGCTAAAAAATATTAGTTTTTTAGGTGTTCATATTCTGTTTGAATTGTTGAGCATGGTAGAATGCTACCTTGTAATAGAAATGTTATTAATCCATCAACTTAAAGATGTTAAATCTTTTTCTCCAAACAATTCAACCTTTATGATGAAATCGGGGAAAGATAAACATATATAGCTCTCTAGATTTATCTTGTTATTCAGAAATATGCCATAAAAAATATAAGAGAAACTTAGGTTCTGTTAGCATTAGTAGATTTCAATGGACATTCTACATTACAATAAGCTACATCATCCAAATAGGGAAAACAAGCCTATCGATATAGCATTAGACACTGATATAAAAATCAAGTCACTACATCTAGATGACAAGCTTCAACACTAACCGCACTATTTCCTCTAATAACTAGCTGTAGGTACAATTATGACATCAATTGCAAACGATTGAGCTAATTATAGTACCATACCATCAATTGTAATCCAAGGTCTCTATGTTACACTATAATTATTTTAATCATATATAAATGGGATATTCACGTCAGAGAAATAAAGGCTATCCCATAGTAGCCCTTAGGGCATGGGAAACCGAAAGTTGAGCAGTTAAATCCCCTATAGTCAATCAACAAGAAATCTAAAATGCACCTATAACTCCCAATATAGTATATTAAAAAGTCCTTAAATGAATGTAGTGTATGGAGCATGTCAAACAAACCCTAGGAAACTAAATTAAGGATTCTAGAATTTAAAGTTTTAAAATTTTCAATGATATGGCAAGCTAAATGATTCCAAGCCAAGTCGGTCATCAGTCATGACTACTCCTTGGCATGCTTTCCCACCTCTTGAGCCTCATATTCTATTATAAGTAGTGATATTTATATTACTTGTTTTGTAAATGGAAAACATTTGTATGATAATGTCATTCTATCATTTTTTTTTTTTTGTCATGTTATTTATTTTGTAAGAGAATTACTTGTAGTGCATTTAAAATTGTTAATTCAAATTAATTTGATTATATTTAGTATGAACCTTTTTTGAAAAAAATATGTTGGTTTAAGTTGTGAAAAGGTTCTTATGGCTCTATCTTTAATGTAATATATTTGGAATAAACATGATAGAATGAGAGTTATGTTGCTAAGTTGTAATGATTCTATAAATAATTGCATTTTAATTTTAATAAAATATGCATTCACGAAACCTTAGAGTTCCCATTCAAGTATCATTGCAAGACAAAAGTTTCTCTTATTAGATACTAAAGACATTTAAGTTGTCAAATGTGAAAATGGTTTTATCTAAGCCAGTTTCAAGTTGACAACTTTTAAATTTATCTACCATGTGATAAAGATCTTTTCTCTACAAATGATGCTTGAATTGTCCAATTGAACAATATAGGAAAACATAATATCTATGAAGTTAATTACTTGTCCTTAATTCATTTTTTAGAAATTTTTGTAGTTTCTCCTATTGTTCTTTGGGTGCATATTTGGACAAGGTCATATATTATGCCTTGTCCATTTTGTGTACTTGGAGAACTATAGGGACATGCTTCTGAAATTTCTTTAAAATGAAATTAAGTACATTGGCAATTGACACATAGGGGTTATGTATTCCTATATGGGATATGAACCACTACCTAATTAAGGATGTTGGACATGTTAGAATGCATAAATCATGCATAAATCATTGGCTTGCTTCTATTGATTGACATCTTAGCTACATTAGTTCACTATTTGAAATTTGAAATTGGTCGATTATATATTTTGAGGCTATTAATAGGATAGCTATTAATAACTCTAATTGTTGTGGTATTTAGGAGCTTTGTTTCTTTGTTGGACATAAAATGGATCGTTCTTGGATGTTAAAGGATAGGAGATCAAAAGATTTTATGGATGGGGTAAAAAGCTTTATCATATTTGCATTACAACATTCCTCATAAAAAAACTCCATTAAATGTCCATGTCTTCAGTGTGGTAATATGGTATTCCATACTTCTCAGAAAATTAGAGAGCATCTATTTTTCTATGGAATTGATCAAAGTTACCATACATGGTATTAGCAAGGAGAAACTGCTCCTAGTGGTCTACCAACTAGTAGGGCAGAATGTCATGATAAGGTTCAATTTAATGATGTGGATCAATAGAAATGGTCCAAGTTGCACATGTTGATTGTAAGAATGACCCAGAATTGTTTCAAACATTACTTGAAGATGCTCAAAAACCTTTATATCCTAGTTGTAGAAACTTTACAAAGTTGTCTGCATTAGTCACATTATACAACCTAAAAGCACGATATGGATGGTCTCATAAAAGCTTTTCAGAGCTTTTAAGAATTCTTGGAGATATGTTTCCTCTAAATAATGAGTTACCCTTGTCTATGTTATGAAGCCAAAAAAACATTAAATACATTGGGAATGGAATTTGAGAAAATACCTGCTTGACCTAATGATTGCATACTGTATAGGAATGAGTTGAAGGATGCATCTTCATGTCCTACTTATGGAACTTCAAGGTGGAAGTTAGATAGAACATGAACTAAAAAAAGGAAGGGAGTCCCTACAAAAGTGATGTGGTATTTTCCTCCTATTCCTAGATTTAAAATATTGTTTTAGTCCCCAAAAATTGTAAAAGACCTCATATGGCATGCCCACGAAAGAGAATTTGATGGCAAAATGCGTCATCCATCCGACTCCCCATCATGGAAGCTAGTTGATCACAGATGGCCTGATTTTGCTTCAGAACCTAGAAACCTTACACTTGTTATTTCAATTGATGGTATAAATCCTCATAGTTCAATGAGCAGTAGACACAGTTGTTAGCCTATTATAATGGTCATTTATAACCTTCCTCATTGGTTGTGCATGAAAAGGAAGTTTATGATGCTATCTTTGTTAATATCAGGTCCTCGACAACCTAGAAATGACTTTGATGTTTATTTAGCACCATTATTGGATGACCTAAAAATGTTGTGGGATAAAGGGGTTGAATCTTATGATGCACATCAGCAAGAGCTCTTTACACTAAGAGCTATTCTACTATGGACAATCAATGATTTCCTTGCATATGGAAACTTATCTGGTTGCGTAGTTAAAGGATATTTTGCATGTCCTATATGTGGGGAAGATACATACTCTCATAGATTAAAGCATGGGAAAAAGAACTCATATATAGGTCATAGACGTTTTCTTCCTTGCAATAATCCTTTTAGGAAACAAAAAAAAAAAACATTTAATGGTGAGCAAGAGTTTGGGTCAACTTTGCAACCATTGAGTGGAGAGGAAATTCTAAGGAAAATTGATGTCATTTGTAATTCATGGGGAAAAAATAAGATCACTCGAGGTAAGTTGAATGTAAAGACTATAAATTGTTGGAAGAAGAAGTCCATATTCTTTGATCTTGAGTATTGGAAATACCTACATGTTCGCTATAACTTGGATGTCATGCACATAGAGAAAAATGTTTGTGAAAGCATCATTGGTACCTTACTCTGCATTCCAAGTAAGACAAAGGATGGACTTAATTCTCGTCTAAACCTTATGGAGATGGGCTTAAGGTGTGAATTAGGGCCAAGGTTTGAAGCAAATCGAACTTATCTCCCGTCTGCATGTTATACACTAGCTAAAGCGGAAAAGAAGGTTTTTTTGTCAAACTTTATCCCAATCGAAGGTTCCTGAAGGTTATTGCTCTAACATGAGAAACCTTGTGTCAATGGAAGACTTGAAGCTTTATGGTCTTAAATCCCATGACTATCATGCATTAATGCAACAATTATTACCAGTGTCATTACAATCAGTTTTGTCGAAACACGTAAGGCATGCGATTTGTAGACTGAGTTTTTTCTTCAATGCCCTTTGTGGCAAAGTGGTTGATGTGCCTGCATTGGATAAGTTACAAAATGATGTAGTAGTGACATTATGCTTGCTTGAGAAGTACTTCCCACCATCCTTCTTTGATATCATGCTTCATCTGACTATGCATCTTGTAAGAGAGGTAAGAATTTGTGGACCTATTTACTTAAGATGGATGTACCCATTTGAAAGATTTATGAAAGTTTTGAAAGGTTATGTGTGAAATCGTAATCGCCCCGAAGGTTGTATCGCCGAATGCTATATTGTAGAGGAAGCTATTGAATTTTGTACAAAGTATTTATCAAATATAGATTCAATCGGGATTCCTATTAGTGCAAACATTGACTAAAAAGTTAGGCCACCCATACTTAGAGGCCAAGTTGTGGTAGTTGATTCCAATTTGTGGTTGCATGCACATCATTATGTTTGAGAGAATACAACTATCGTCCAACCTTATATTGAGTAAGAACTAATACCACTTAATCTTTACCTGTTATACTTAAAATAACTTTTTGACATTAACTATGAATTTTTTCTAAATAATTACATAGAGAGCACATGGAATGGTTGAAATTGACAAATTCTCGTCAATCTAAAAGATAAAAATGGCTGCAGGATGAACACCTTCGAACTTTTACTTATTGGTTGCGAAAAAAGGTATTGGAGTGGTCCTCAAATATGAACTATTGTTTTTATTAATGTTGAACACACGTACTAACAATTATTTATAATTACAGATTGAAGATGCTATTGGTAACAATGAACCCATATCTGAAACCCTTAAGTGGATAGCTCATGGTCCTAGCCATTATGTCTCCAAATATCATGGATATGTCATTAATGGGTGTCGATACCATACCAAGGAGCGTGATGACTTACGAGCTACCCAAAATAGTAGAGTTAGTATTATAGCTTCAAAATTGCAAATTGCAAGTGCTAAGGATCAAAATCCAGTGTTTGGTGAGCTTTGTTTTTATGGGATTATTACTGAGATCTGGGACCTTGATTATACCATGTTTAGGGTACCATTTTTCAAGTGTGATTGGGTTGACAATAGGAATGGCATAAAAGTTGATGACCTTAGGTTTACATTAGTTAACTTTAATAAAACTACTCATAAATCAGATCCTTTCATTTTGGCATCCCAAGCTATTTTATGTGCAAGACCAACATGATCCAAGATGGTCAGTTGTTTTGTCAACTCCTCAAAAAGATTTCTTGGATCGGGAGAGAGGTGATGACCTTGTGGACAATTTTATTGAACATCATCCCTTTATAAGGGCATTACCACAAGTTGAAGTGTTTTATGCAATGGATGACTCAGATGCAATATGTATGCGAGGTGACTGTGACGGGATTTGGATTGAAAACAAATCCTCTATGTAGCTGAATCATAAACTTTTGATAAAGATGTACGAATAAAGTATGTGGAATGGGTTGCAGATCCCACAAAACAGGTAACTTTTATTCTTTATGTTTTTTTTTTCTACAGAACATTGAATTGATTTATTTTTGAAACAAAATTATCATGAAGAAATTTTTAAACATATTCATAGTGAAGTTGTGGATATTTTAAACTATCAAATGGTGTTGCTAAAGTCTCTCTCTATGCCCACTACAATTCTTGCAGTTTATCACCATGGATATTAAATTTATAATAAACTTTGGTTATGAATATTAATTTGATTTAGAGAAATATAGGAATTAGCAATCTCTGTATTGTTGTTTTAATGACTTACAATTCATTTTTACTCTTACTAGAGGTATAACATTAGTAAAACCAAGGCATGTAGGTGATGACTACTAATTTATACTTTGTAGGTTATGTGTGGTGAATACAAAAAATAAAGGGTATATAGTCTTTTGCAAAATGTAAAAACTACAATTTAGATTTTTTATTTATTTTTTATATTTTTATAATGAGTATGCATGTTGTGTTGTCCAAACTTAATCCACAAATCAATAGTCCAAAAACCTTCAACAATTGATGTGGACCAAATGAACCTATACAAACCACGTGCTCCTTTCATGTTGATTGTTATAGGAAATTCCCATGGTAGAATTAACCCTATTATATATAGGCCCTTGGAGTTGTCTAAGTTGATGCTATTTGGATGTTATTTTTTATTAGTGGCTTTATACGTTGGTAGTATTTCATTATGCAATGACTAGGGATTGCTTTGTCTGAAATTTTCTTTTTACAACTCTTCTATGAGAAGGTTATATCTAATATTATTTTAACTAATCTTGATCAGTTTTGTTTTTGCTAACTTTTGTTTTTTTTTTTTTTTTTTTTTTTTTTTACAAGAATGGATGTAGAGGAAGGAGAAAAACCCACAAAAAAAAAAAGCACAGAGGAATGAAACGGAAGTCAATGCTTATAAAAAATAGAAGCAAATGGATCAAGTTGTTGATTAAGTATAATCTTGATGTCATTTTTATAGGAGAATCAGTTGTTCATCTAACAAGCTACTTAGGCGTATTAGCACGCACTATGGTGCCAATAACATATAACACTTAGCACGTTGTACCTAAAGAGTTGAAAGATACGTTATGGGATTGCATTGAGGTAACCTTTTTTTAACTACATTAGCTTTATGCAAAACATCTATCATTCCTAACCATATGAAGTTGCTAATAAGTATGATATTAATGTGTAGGCTTCTTTTTCATTAAATAAAAAAAGCAGGATGAATTGTATGGTAACAATTGGAAAGTGCTTTCAATCATTTAAGAGCATGCTAATTGTGAAGTATATTCTTCCTTTCAAAGACCAACTAGAGCTCCTCAAAAGACCACCAATTAAATATACTTTTATTCAGGATGAAGAATGGACAATGTTTGTCAAAGATAGATTGTTTGAGAACTTTAAGGTAACATTACAACTCTTTGCATACTTCTTATTTACATTCATTAATTATAAAATTTTAAATTTATAGGACTATCGAGAAGTTCAAAAAGAAAGAAGAAAGAAACACATTTATAATCACCATCTAAGTAGGAAAGGATATGCTGGTCTTGAGGAAGATATGGTACGCTTATATTAATTTATAGTTTCTGATTTTTATTTTATTTTATACATAATACATACTAGGGTTATATGCCCATTACATTATACATTGTCCCCTTTTAAAAAAATGGTTGCAAGTGGGTTAACTAAAACTATTGATCGAAACATATTATGGAAGAAAACAAGGGAAAAAAGGATGACACCTTTGATGAAGTGGCCATACCAGTGATTGAGAAAATAGTAAGTAGACATTTTCAAACTGTAATTTCATGTATTTATAATAGCTTATTTATGATAACAAATTTTTAATTGAACTTCATAATAAACATTTGTTTTTAAGGACAAGCTAGTGAAAGAGTTTGAAGAGAATGGTAGAAGTGTCAATGAGAGTAATGATATACTTGTAGAAGCATTGGGTACTCCTAAGTATAGTGGTCGAGTTAGGGCTAAAGGGAAGCATCACACACCTCGTCAGTATTTTAATAATGCTGCAGATCATGCTATTAGGGATATTATAGCAGCATCTCAAGAAGAACAGAGAAGATTTTGGGCAGAAGTGCTAGCAAAACTCTCTCAAGTAGGAGTTGTCACTCCCCATTCAAAGGTTAGTAGTTCGAACATGAAACAAAAACAACTTTTCCTACCAAAAGTAGTAGAGAAGCCAATCCGAAGAGTTGAAGATGGAACCCCACCAATGCCAATAGAACCCCAAAGCAAGGTATTTATCTAATTAAAGTTAATTTGGTCATAAAGTTTGGTCCAATAGGAGACACAATTTATGTAAATTTTGTTGTTTGAATTGAATTCACTTTTTGGTGGTAGCATATATGGTCTTTTTTTTTTTATGTGTTGCAATATAAGAAAATCAAGTAGTCCTCAAAAAATTATTTTACCATTTTGTGCTTTCACAAAAAAAGATAATATAATTATGTTGGCTACATAATTGGATCCTATGGGATTTTTATTTCATATATTATGCATTACTAGCATATTTTATTTTAAGAATAACTATTCTTTATATAAGCACATAATAATTGGCATGTCTCATTTCAATTTTTTCAATGTTATTTAACTTCATATTTCAAATTTTTGCATCTACCTTGTAGATGGTTTTTAATCTTCACGAGTGTTAATTTGAAGATGTAGAGTTGAAGGTATGGAATAGGGAAATAATGGCTCATATCAAATAATATAGCTTGATTTTATAGGTTAGAAAATGTGAGCTGGCCATGGGGACAAAGGAAAATAAAGTGGGTGGCGGAACAATTATACTTGAATGTGGTCCCAACTATCTAGTAGTTGTTGATGTTCCTTATAATGCAAGTGTACCACTTTCAATTCCTATTCTTGGACAAACTACTACTGTTGGGGCTGCAATTGGTTACCAAGTTTTGCGGCTAGCTCATTTGGTCACCATCCATACTCCCGTCTTGGTAAGTAAATTTAATTACCCAGCTTTATTATAGCCCCATATATATATATATATATATATATATATATATTCAATTAACTACTTAATTTGATTTGTACCATGGTTCTTAATTATACAGGCATCTAAAAAAGGAAACAAACAAACAGTAAATGAAGTTGAAGTGAAGTCCAAAAGTGAAAAACCACAAGATATCAAGAATTTTGAGGCATTTGTTGGCCTCATGCTTGCAACCTCGAGAGCACAACCTATAGACTTCCCAAATGATGTTTTTGGTGAGAGTTTAAAGACTTTCCTAATGAAAGAAGATATGGACATGATTATATCATCAAAAGAAGTATCATCCAATTGTATCTTATACTACATCTGGTGAGGGATTTTATAATTTTTGAATGACTCTTCACTCTTTTGACGTAAAAAATTATTTATTAATGACCTATATTGATTATTGATAACTTGTTATGTGAGGTTTAACTAGGCACTTGCATAGAAAGTTGATTGATGCAAAGTAAGTTGAATGATATGTTTTGTCAATCCAGTATTGGTTTCGAAAGCTGGAATGGGAGAAGGAAGCAAGGAAAACAGGTCAAGAGTTATTGCAGATCGACTAAGGAATACAAAGCATGTTGAATATATGTTTATTCCATACAATCTAGAGTAACCTTTTACCCCAAATGTCAATATGGTGTATGTAAGTTAGTTTGTGATGTATTAATTTATGGATAATATGTTAACACATCTATATTTTTTTTTTCCTTTTTATTTAGTTTCCACTAGGTCTTAGTGGCACTAGAGATGAAGAGAATGATCACATATTACCTTGATCCAATGGCTTGTCAACCATGTGATGATCTTAAGGAGATAGTTAACATGGAAGTGTGTATCTTCTCATATTTTAATACAATGCATAGGGATTGAAGAACATTAATTTTTTTTATAGGGCAATTAAAATCAACCCACCAGAAAAATAGAAAACATCAAAGAGGGAGCCAACTTGGGTCAAAGTGGTTGTAAGTACTTATTCATTTAGATTAAAATACAATGTTTGACCACTTACTTTGTTACATAAAATTAGGAAATGGATGGTTATTAATATGATCACTAGCTAGATATTAAAGAAGTAAGAATATCCTTCTATTTTTTGTTGTAATTGTTGATACTTTTATCATAGTGCACAAGACAACCGGGTAGTGTGGAATATGGGTATTATGTGATGAGATACATGAAGGAAATCATTGCTAATCCAAACCAACTAACAACAAAGGTTTGTACTCTATTCAATTCATTTGGTTGGTCATTTTACTATGGCATTTGAGTGGTCAATTAAACTTAGTGAATGGTTTATGTTACTCCAATTCAATTTGATGGAAGAAAATCATTCAGTGAAATGGAGATTAATGAAGTTTGCTCAGATTGGATTATGTTAATGACTCAATTAATCATTACTCATGCTTGAAGGTACCCCTTGTGACCTATAGTTTAATACAACTTCCTATTATTTTAAAGATCTATTGAATATTTTGTGAATGTTATTTCTATAATGGATTTATTCTTAGTCATAATTTTTTAAATATCTTGGTACTCCTAGTTGGCAGTGTTTTCAATGTGGATCATCCAATGGTTGCTCTATTTCGATTGATGTGTAATTGGAAAATTGAGGAATGAAGCTTAGTAGACATGGTGGGTGTCACAACCTTTCATCCTTCCCTCTACACATTCTTGTTAGTTGGATTTATTGAAATCTCATTATTGCACTGGTGCAAAAATTCTTGCATTTTGAAGCTCATTTTTGTGAAGTCTTTAGCCTTATTACAAGTGTGTGTATGTATTAGGAATATCTCTATCCTCTACAAAAGCTTTTTGGGTATTTGAGATCACTTGCTTTATAAATTTCTTCAATCTAAACTTGTAAAGGCCTCCTACTAAACTAATGGGCTTAAAGTCTATAATATCATGTACTTCTATTTTCTTTGACATAAAAATAAATAAATAAATAGGAAGTTAGATTAAGACTTCTTACAAATTAGGCTATGGGAAAAATAACATTTTTTTTCTCCCTAAATAGGGCCTCTATAGCTTCCTTGTCTGAGTAGGATATCAACTTGAATACTAGCCCCTTAACTTGAATACAATTGTAGGAAAGGAACTAGTCATTTTGACATAATAGTGTAACCAAGGTCATCTTACTTTGAACCTATTAATGACTTTTATAAAAAAAAACCACTTTGTCCATATGATTTTTTTTTTTTTTTTTTTGTCTTTGGTGTTATTTTATTCTTTTAATCAATAAAGTGTTAGCCATGTATAATTCTTCATGGAAATTACATGTCAAATTGAAAAATTAATTTAATAATAATGTTATAGCTGAAATTAATTTCTCTTCAGTAGCATTCCTACTTTATTTATCTCAATTATTATATTACCCTTGGCTACCAATCTTCTCTGAAATTAATAAGTAGTTTGAATATAATATGTTAAACAAACTTTTAAGAATCTAATTTGTTGCTAAATTGTTTATTATATATTCTTCAAGTTGTACAAAAAGGCATAGGTCATTCTTTTCAGTACATCACTACTATTCTTGCTTATTCAGACTTGAAAATGATTAGTGACATGAATAATACCTCAAAGCAGTTCAAAATTTTGCCCAAAGAGTTTTGAGGTAACATGTTTGGGTTATTATTAGTTTACAACATGAATTATAACATGAGCTATACAAAATTAATTATTGCATTCAACCCAAGTTTGATATACTAACAACATATTTTTATAACCGTGGCTGCAAGGCATCATTCACTCTTGGTTAGAACATGAATGCTAACAAGAGTTGGACAAAATTAATTATTGCATTTAGCCCAAGTTAAATAAAATTAAATATTGCATTTGGGAAAGCACCAATAATAGTTTATTGTTGGTTTTCTTAAAATCAAAATAAGAGTTTCAAAAGTATTTCGAAATTTGGCATAACAATATTATTGGGGTTTGTTAACTTCTTCCAATATTTTGAAATGTATTGCAATGAAAGAAATATATATTGGAAATTTTAAAAATTGGCATAGACACATTTCATTTACAAAGTTGTTTTTTATTAACTATTTGACAATACTTATAATATGTAACCATGTCAAGTATTTTTGCAGATTGAGTATCTAGAAAGTGAGTTGAAACCATCTTTATGCACTTTGAAGAAAAATGATGTAGAACTAGATGCAACAAAGGACCATGAACAACTCAATGTTGAAGAAGTTGTAAAATTTCTGGTTTATTAGACAACTTTACCTGAATTTAAAGCTAAACAAATTCATTATTACTTATGTATGATGTTAATAGGTAAATTTTACTAGTGAAAAGAAACACCAGAATATTACTACTTTTTGTCTATGTAGTTTCTTAAATTAATTTTTTATTGTTGAATTAATTGTTTGTGGAAACTTATAAAACATGGCATAATTAGGACATTTCATTTTTAGGCATATTACAATTTCAAATGAGAGAATATGATGCTTTTTAAAAGCATCATGGTAATTAGATAAAGGTAGAAGATGACGCTTTTCATAAGTGTTATGGTTAAGGATACCAATAAAATGATGCTTTTCATAAGCATCAACTTGAGGATCCAAGAAAATGACCTTTTTTTTAGCGTCAATGTTAAACATGCCATATAATGACACTTATTACGAATGTCAATGTTGTTCCTACCTGTACAATGACACTTATTACGAGTGTCAATATTCTTTCTACCTGTACAATGACACTTTATCGAGTGTCAATATTGACATGAATGAAATTATAAACATATAATGACACTTAAAAAGCACCAAGGTTTAAAATTGTGACACTCACTATGAGCGTCATCGTTGAGCTGAAAATAATATGGCACTTCTAAAAAGCGTCAACAAATGGCAATTTATAAGATGGCAGTCTAAAATATGACGCTTTTGAAAAGCATCATCTTATATCTATCTTAACGTTTATAAAATGTCATCTTTTGACATTTTCCTTGTAGTGACTCATCATAGAAAACTCATCCCAATAGCCAAGACCAACCATCCCTCCAATTAGGAAGTGGTGCACTACAACCTCTAATGGGTTACCTAGACCCAAGAATTGATTGTGAATAAGTCATCTATTTGCAAGGAACTCATGACTTAGACCTTTTGTACAACTCCTAATGCACCTAAGTCACGTACAATGCAAAAGATGTAGACAAAAATGCTTATAAAGTATAATACATGGAATAAGAATAGATAAAAGTGAAACTGGAACATTATTAAATAAATAATGAATTTCAAATTTATTACATTATGTCATGCTTTTAAGGGTACTATCCTAACAATGCTTACAAATAGCATCACTAGTAATTATAGTTCCATCTGTTACTACCACCTTCATGGGGTTGGTAGTTTATATTGAGCATCTTGTTCTTATGGCCATTATAAGATCAAGGAAGTTATGGGTGCTTCCTAAATCAATTAGTATGGTGACGACCTTCTTTTTTATGTTGCCATGGATTCTCATGGTTTGATGAGATGTTGAACCAAATATTGCATTGATTAAAACCATAAGATCATTCTCTTGATATCATTTTTAGCTTCACATGTTGCTTTCCCTTCACTTTTATGACCATTTAATAGAAAATTTTGTCTCATTTTATATTTATAACCAGACTCATACTTCTCATCATAATAATAACAAAACTTTTTTTTTCATCCCTCTTGCACTTCTACGGCTAAAACTTCTTAAGCGGTGGTAATTTGTTATTATGATTCATTATGATTCTTGTAATGTTCATTGTACTCTACCCACTTTCATTAGAGTCCTTGAATTCCTTGAGAATTACCTCCATTATTCATTTCTGCAACAAGACTAACTCAATGGTTTGGGCTAGTGTGATTGGTTGAAACATGGTGACTTGATTTTTAATTGCCTTTTTCAAGCTACTAATGAAACACTAGACAAAAACTTTCTTTAATAACCCACTAGTTTTGGTCATCAATACTTATAGAAACTAAAGATTGAGGGATCCTAACGACCCTTTATTCAGGTTGTAACATAGAATTGATCTACAGTTTCATTGAGAGGAAAAGAAATCATTATAAAAAACCATCTAAAATCATATTATCATAGTTTGAAAAGGAGAATTGATTCAAATTTCAGTTGATTATATAGTAGAAACTAATCATATTGGTAGATTTTGCAAGGGATGTCCATATCTTCATCTTCATCACCATCCATTGATGAAACCCTAGCCCTAACCTTAACCTTAAATCTAACCTCAATTCACAACTTCTCCAACTCTTCCCTTAAGACCCACCATCACCAATCCATCATCTCTGGCTCTAAAACCCTAGCATGATCCTACTTCTATCACTTCCATCAATCTCCATGTACAACTTCATCTATGCCATTACCTTTCCATACGGTATTCCTAAAAAAATTAGTTTTCCTTTTTGTAGAAAAGAGAGTTGGACTTGGGGTGAAATCATAGTAATTCCATTCTTAATGGGTTAATCAATGAATGATAATAAAATGACATTTTAGTAGATATTTAAAGAAAATAAGGTTGAAAAATAGTTAGAATAAAATTGTATCCCTACTTTTATTATATGGTATAGACATATCATTGGTTAAAGACTAAGAAACATGTGATAATAAATAAAATCCTATTAAGAACTTTTTTAGTAGTATTTTTAAGAAGAGTGTCTAGCATTTTTAATAATTCAAAGAAGTCTTCGGGTGAAAAATAGATGTTTGACAAGATTTTCAAAAACACTTTTTAAAAACCTTTAAAAGAAAAAAATCACTTGAAGTGAGTTTTAGAAAAGCACTTGAGACGTGATTATTTAAAAAATACTTTTAAAATTTTCAAATATACCGAAAATAACCCTAAGTGTTACCCAATAACCCACTCTTTCCCTTTCAACAAGCATTCTCTTTCTCCTTCACTCTCCATAGTCCAAGCAGTCTTCTTCTACCCTTTTCATAATTCCAATTCTCACCCCTTTCTCATTAACAATGACTTCTTACATCCATAGTTGGAGGTACTTTCCTTTCTACATTTCTATTTAGTTACTTAGAAAATGGAAGTAAAAAATTATGAGTCTTTTGATTACCTTGTTTTCCTTTTATTATATTTTCTTAGGAAGTTCTTCTCAATTTTTTATTTTACTATTATAATGTTTTACCATGAATAATATTAAATTTTGTGGATTATTGAAATCCAATTTTTGTGCACTGAGATTTGTTTACAGCTACTAGGGGTGATATATCGGTTTGGTTTGTAATTAGCTAAAATCTCTGTTGTTTGTGTTAATAGTTGAGAGTGATTTATGCCCATGTGGATCAAGAAAAGGAGAACAAGGCTTTTGATGAAATGCCAAATAGAGATGTTATTAGTTGGAATATAATATTTGGTGGGTATGTTATGGTAGGAGAGATAAATACAACATTTGAGTTGTTTGAGAAGATGACAGACAAGAATGTTGTGTCTTGGTCCTTGATGGTCTTGGGTTATAGCAAGGCTAGAGATATGACTATGGAAAGAATGTTGTTTGAGAAATTGTATATGTTTTGTAACCCTACTAAATTGAAGGTTTGAGAGGCCTATAAATGATGGAATGTGTAGACCCTCAATTTTGTCCCTTTAGCACATGTCTTTAAAATTCGTTTTCAATGCTCCACAATAGTTCCTTGGTGGCCCATGGCTACTCATACCACTTACCTTTTTCTGAGTCACCTCGGAGATTTTGGTTGAGGGATTATTTGATCCCTTATTGTGACCCTTGGCAGCCCTAACTTAGACTTAGGCTTTTCTTGTTTTTTTTTTAGGATAGCTTTTAGACACACTTGGCCCATTAGGCACCACCCTAGGCCCACTTAGTCTCATCATAGGCCGTTTAGGCACACTTGGCCCATTTGGACATTTTTAGCGTGACTTGTATGACTTGCATGGTTACATGGCTTTTGGGCTCGGCTTTTGTTTATTGGTTTATTTTTATTTTATTTTATTTTATTTTATTTTATTTTTTTAGTTTTAGTTTTATGATTATCATTCACTTTTTATTGGTTATCTTCCTCTTTATATTATTTTCCTTAACTTATTTATTATTTTTATTTATTTATTTTTACCGTTTCCTAATTTATTTACTTGCTTATCCGTTCATTCAATTATTTAACTTCAAAAATTTCATGTTTTTCCAAGGAAACTTACTATTGGAGTTTAAGGAAGATGGGACTCTCTTTGGAAGGTTTTGGAGAGGAATTTGAAATTGGGAAGATTGCTTTTGAATTGGAAGATTTAAAAAAGGATAAGGAGAAAAGAAGAGAGAAAATAGGAGAATTTTCCTTTTTGGAAACAAATTTAGGTCTTGAGGGGTGATATATATAGGTGAGAAAAGGAAAAGAATGGAGGGTGGAAGCACGCATTGGAGAATCGGGAGAAATTAAAAGGGATTTTTTTTAGAGAACACGCAAGAGAGAATTTTTGGAGCAAAGGGTCATGATATTCTTTTTGAAATAGAGAGGAACAGAGGATTTTCGAGGAGGGGCTACTTTAACACATCAAAGACGGATTTTTTCCATAACACAGGTTAGTTTTTTAAAGAGTTTTCATTTTTTTTATTAGATATCTTTTTTTCCTTTTTTAAATTCCAATTTAATTTAGTATTAATTTATTTGTTAGTTTGGCTTGAATGAGTTTATGTGTTTTAATTTTGATTCATTATATTAGAAAAAAAAAAAAAGAATGATTTGATCCCTATTTAATTTTGATTGATTGCATCAGATTGAAAACATTTGAGTTTTATTTATTCATTTATTCATGTATTTGCTACTCTTTTAATTACTTGTATTTCATTTATTTATTTATTGATAAAGTTGATCCATATTTGAAAGTTCATATTTTTAGTATTCTTTGATTTAATGTGATTTATTTTAATTAGTTTAGATACTTTTATAATTTTAGTTCGTTAATAAAATTGATTCTATATTAAAAGTTCATGTCTTTAGTTTACTTTTGATTTAGTTTAATTCATCTATTCAATTCAAATACATTTATAGTTTTAGTTCATTGATAAAATTGATTTCATGTTTGAAAGTTTGCGTTTTTAGGTTACTTTAATTTAATTTGATTCATTATAGTTAGTTTAGATATTTTTTATAGTTTAGTTCATTAATAAAATTGATCCCATGTTTGAAAGTTTCAGTTTTTTTTTTTAGTTTGCTTTGATTTAATAATTTATATACATTATTTTAGGTGTTTTTATAGTTTTAGTTTATTAATAAAATTGATTTCATGTTTGGAAGTTCATATTTTTAGTATCCCATGTTTGGAAGTTCATATTTTTAGTATTCTTTGATTTAATGTGATTCATTTTAATTAGTTTAGATACTTTTATAATTTTATTTCGTTAATAAAATTGATTCTATATTAAAAGTTCATGTCTTTAGTTTACTTTTGATTTAGTTTAATTCATCTATTTAGTTCAAATACATTTATAGTTTTAGTTCATTGATAAAATTGATTCCATGTTTGAAAGTTTGCGTTTTTAGGTTACTTTAATTTAATTTGATTCATTATAGTTAGTTTAGATATTTTTTATAGTTTAGTTCATTAATAAAATTGATCCCATGTTTGAAAGTTTCAGTTTTTTTTTTTTTAGTTTGCTTTGATTTAATAATTTATATTCATTATTTTAGGTGTTTTTATAGTTTTAGTTTATTAATAAAATTGATTTCATGTTTGGAAGTTCATATTTTTAGTATTCTTTGATTTAATGTGATTCATTTTAATTGGTTTAGATACTTTTATAATTTTAGTTCGTTAATAAAATTGATTCTATATTAAAAGTTCATGTCTTTAGTTTACTTTTGATTTAGTTTAATTCATCTATTCAATTCAAATACATTTATAGTTTTAGTTCATTGATAAAATTGATTTCATGTTTGAAAGTTTGCGTTTTTAGGTTACTTTAATTTAATTTGATTCATTATAGTTAGTTTAGATATTTTTTATAGTTTAGTTCATTAATAAAATTGATCCCATGTTTGAAAGTTTCAGTTTTTTTTTTTAGTTTGCTTTGATTTAATAATTTATATTCATTATTTTAGGTGTTTTTATAGTTTTAGTTTATTAATAAAATTGATTTCATGTTTGGAAGTTCATATTTTTAGTATCCCATGTTTGGAAGTTCATATTTTTAGTATTCTTTGATTTAATGTGATTCATTTTAATTAGTTTAGATACTTTTATAATTTTATTTCGTTAATAAAATTGATTCTATATTAAAAGTTCATGTCTTTAGTTTACTTTTGATTTAGTTTAATTCATCTATTTAGTTCAAATACATTTATAGTTTTAGTTCATTGATAAAATTGATTCCATGTTTGAAAGTTTGCGTTTTTAGGTTACTTTAATTTAATTTGATTCATTATAGTTAGTTTAGATATTTTTATAGTTTAGTTCATTAATAAAATTGATCCCATGTTTGAAAGTTTCAGTTTTTTTTTTTTAGTTTGCTTTGATTTAATAATTTATATTCATTATTTTAGGTGTTTTTATAGTTTTAGTTTATTAATAAAATTGATTTCATGTTTGGAAGTTCATATTTTTAGTATTCTTTGATTTAATGTGATTCATTTTAATTGGTTTAGATACTTTTATAATTTTAGTTCGTTAATAAAATTGATTCTATATTAAAAGTTCATGTCTTTAGTTTACTTTTGATTTAGTTTAATTCATCTATTCAATTCAAATACATTTATAGTTTTAGTTCATTGATAAAATTGATTTCATGTTTGAAAGTTTGCGTTTTTAGGTTACTTTAATTTAATTTGATTCATTATAGTTAGTTTAGATATTTTTTATAGTTTAGTTCATTAATAAAATTGATCCCATGTTTGAAAGTTTCAGTTTTTTTTTTTTAGTTTGCTTTGATTTAATAATTTATATTCATTATTTTAGGTGTTTTTATAGTTTTAGTTTATTAATAAAATTGATTTCATGTTTGGAAGTTCATATTTTTAGTATCCCATGTTTGGAAGTTCATATTTTTAGTATTCTTTGATTTAATGTGATTCATTTTAATTAGTTTAGATACTTTTATAATTTTATTTCGTTAATAAAATTGATTCTATATTAAAAGTTCATGTCTTTAGTTTACTTTGATTTAGTTTAATTCATCTATTTAGTTCAAATACATTTATAGTTTTAGTTCATTGATAAAATTGATTCCATGTTTGAAAGTTTGCGTTTTTAGGTTACTTTAATTTAATTTGATTCATTATAGTTAGTTTAGATATTTTTTATAATTTAGTTCATTAATAAAATTGATCCCATGTTTGAAAGTTTCAGTTTTTTTTTTTTTAGTTTGCTTTGATTTAATAATTTATATTCATTATTTTAGGTGTTTTTATAGTTTTAGTTTATTAATAAAATTGATTTCATGTTTGGAAGTTCATATTTTTAGTATTCTTTGATTTAATGTGATTCATTTTAATTGGTTTAGATACTTTTATAATTTTAGTTCGTTAATAAAATTGATTCTATATTAAAAGTTCATGTCTTTAATTTACTTTTGATTTAGTTTAACTCATCTATTTAGTTTAAATACATTTATAGTTTTAGTTCATTGATAAAATTGATTCCATGTTTGAAAGTTTGCGTTTTTAGGTTACTTTAATTTAATTTGATTCATTATAGTTAATTTAGATATTTTTTTTAGTTTAGTTCATTAATAAAATTGATCCCATGTTTGAAAGTTTCAGTTTTTTTTTGTTTTTTTTTAGTTTGCTTTGATTTAATAATTTATATTCATTATTTTAGGTGTTTTTATAGTCTTAGTTTATTAATAAAATTGATTTCATGTTTGGAAGTTCATATTTTTAGTATTCTTTGATTTAATTTGGTTCCTTTTAATTAGTTTATGTGTTTTTATAGTTTTATTTATTTATTGATAAAATTGATTCTTTATTTAAAAGTTCATGTTTTTAGTGTACTTTGATTTAATTTAATTCATCTATTTAGTTTAGACACTTTTATAATTTTTGGTTCATCAATAAAATTAATTCTATGCTTGAAAGTACATATCTTTAGTTTGCTTTGATTTAGTTTGGCTCATTTTAATTAGCTTAAGCACTTTTATAATTGTAGTTCATTAGTAAAATTAATTCTATGTTTGGAAGTTCACGTTTTTAGTTTAATTTAGTCAAACTCGTTTTAATTAGTTTAGGTACTTCTATAATTTTAGTTCCTTATCCGAATTGATCCTTTTTTAGTTTTTATTTCAAAATCATTAATGTTAGTTCTTGATCATCCTTATCTTAGCTTATATGCTTTTAAAATCCTAGCTGTTAGTTCATGAATTGATACTTTGTTAGTTTGTCTAATTTAGAATGTCTTGCCTGTTAGTGATCCTTCACTTAATTTGATTTCTTTTTTTGAGGCTTTTGGAAACTCATGAAGATTAGCCTCCATTATCACCTTCAATTTTCTTGGTTGTCAAAAATTCTACTTTGTGATTTTGTTCTCTTTTGTTTTGCTTGGTATTTTGATTCATACACTTTGCTTTCAAATTAATTTCTTTTTATTTTTAAAATATAACACTATTCTCAAAATCTCATTTTCCTTAAAAATCCATTTCAAAAATTCATTTAGAGTTTCTTAGAGTCAAAAGATCCCCTTAAAAATCCATTTCAAAAATTCATTTAGAGTTCTTAGAATCAAAATCTCATTTTTTAAAAATAATGTGCAACCATGTTTTGATCGGTTCACATCTTTCAAATAAAATTACGGTTTTGAATAAAACACGAATCAAAGCTTGTGGTCCCAAACAAATGGGATAATTCTAAGCTAAATTCGTGTATATCGATTGGGGAATTGGTGAAACCCCTACATAAGAAAATCTTTTCAAATTTTATTTTTGTTGCCACATTTGACACTTGTTGAAATCATGTCTATCTATTTTTTTAGGAATTATATACAAGATGTATGTGATAATTGATGATTCTATATACTTTGATCACTTTTGCTACGCTAATTAGATAATGAGCATGCTAGGATTTCTATATTTTATTATTTGTTATCTAACCCCTTACAACTTGAGGAAGCACATTACAAATTATCTATGCTATCCAGGTATGTCCTCTATCACCTACTTTCTGAATTATGTGAATATGCTTGTCATTGTGAAATAATGCTTATGTCTAATAATGTTTGAGTGTTCTGATATACATGTTTCATTGTTTGATTATTTCTAATAAAATACATGTTGGATGATATATTGTTTAAATTAATCATCGATGTTTTATGATAGCGCTTGAGAAGCGGTCCGGGTACGCATCCTAACCTTCCTTTATTATGATTTGATCTTGTTTGGCATGCTTTTTTTTCTTTTTTTTTTTTTGGAACCACCTAGCCTACTTAGGTATCCATAATTAAACCAATTAATTGCCACGTTTCCCTCAACTTAGTCAGTAGAGACCTTTTTAGGGCTTAGAGGGGTGCTACCTCCTAGAGGTACCTTCCCAATAAGTAACCTGATCCCCGGACCAAGACTCGGGTTTTTTCAAAGACATGCCTTTTTTCCAAAAATTATGGAGTCACATTTTAGGGTTTTTCTTTCTTGTTTTATTTTCCCTTTAAAATAAAAATAAAATAAGTGGCGACTCTCACAAATAAAAAAGCAAGTCTCGTCGATCGAGTGGGGACGCACGTGAAAAATGCGGGTCCACAGAATGTCATTAAAATTCATAACTTACCAAGCAAACAAGATTTTAATCATGAGGTCATTAGTAAAGGATTTGATAATTTAGCAATGAAAATGATGAATTTTATTGTTTCTTTTAGAAAATTTATACAAGAATGCATTGTTAATTATACAAAGAAAGAAATAAGAAGTATCCTAAAATTAAGGAAAATAAATATTATTTCCTAAATTAAGATAATAAAATATTATTAATATTTGATTGTTCTTTATTTATTTAAAATAAATATTATATCCTAAATTAGGAGAATCAAATATTTTAATATTTGCTTACTCTTGATTTATGGAAATATTAATTGAAGCGGATTTTTATCATCCTAGGTGTTGCTATCCTATGTTCTTTTTGTCTTATTTTATTCTTTCCCTTAATATGGCCACTCAAGTTGGAGTGGGAATGAATATGCACACCCGACTTATCTCAAAACATGGTGAAGACATCCTTTGACAAGGACTTGATAAAATCATAAAAGTATTTTTTAAAAAAAATAAAAATTGTAACACTAGGAAGTGTAAAGCTTCTTCCCCTTAAATTAAAATTTCTTTCTTTTAAACCATTATGACCATAACTATGTTGTCTAAATAGAAACTTGTGCATACCCTAGGAAAATTTTCTTTCCATTATCCTAAATTACAAGTGAATCAACTAACTTTGTCTTGGTCTGAAATTAGCTTTTGATTGCTACGAGATTATCATATATATTTTTGAAGTCTCTTAAATATTCTTGAAGGGATCATTAACAGGAAGCAATTACTCCTTAAGAGAAGTTTATACCTTATATATCTTGCTTGCCCCAAGGACCATAATGAAAATGTCTTCTGTCATGGTTCTTATAACTCATGAAGTGACAAATATGTTATTATTGATTGATCACTAATATTGTAGGATAAAACTTTTGTTTTCCTCGTCATCTTTAATTCTTTAGTATGTCTTTCTCCACCTAAGAGATGTCGGAGAACACACCATGAACTAAGACGATGATTTGATTTTGCCATAATAGAAAATTTGTGGTGTTTAACTTGATTGAAATCAAACTATAAATAACACCAATGAAAGGGTAAAACATTGATGAAAGGTTCAAACACCGAAACCACAAACTAAGAGGATGATTTGATTTCCTCGTAGTAGAAAATTTGTTGTGTTTAGCTTGATTGAAATCAAATTAGAAAGAATATTGGTGGAAAGCTAGAACACTAAGGATTTTTTTTTTTTTTGAATGACAAAAAAGACATGGTTTGTGTGGATAGGTCAAGTCTTTTACAGTATTCAACCATCTTTGGAGAAAACCCAAGTTTGAGCCTCATCCCCTAACTCTAATACCAAGAAGAATTTGATAATTTGACAATAGAAGTGATGAATTTTATTATTCTTTTCATAAATTTATACAAGAATGCATTAAGAATTATAGAAGAAATAAATAATAAATATCCTAAAATTAAGGAAAATAAATGTTATTTCTTAAATTAAGAGAATCAAATATTATTAATATTTGATTGCTCTTGATTTATTTAGAATAAATATTATATCCTAAATTAGGCGAATAAAATATTTTAATATTTGATTACTCTTTATTTATGGAAATATTAATTGAAGTGGATTCTTATCATCCTACGTCCTACCATTCTACGTCTTGTCATTTTGTGCCTTGTCCTATCATCCTTTGTCCTATCTTTGTGCTCTTTTATTTTTTCCCCTTAATAAGTAGGTGTGGATTAGTCCTAATAATGTAGCAATCTCAAGTATATATATTCTCCTTAAAAATAGGGTATTGGGGTTGTTTGCACTTAGGGATGGCAAAGTTTGATACGATTCCTAGCATGACACAAACCTAACATGCTTTTCATGGGTTTGGGTCAAGTATAAATGAGTTTAGGTGAAATTTATGTCAACTTACATAGCTCGTTTAATAAATAAGTAATTTTTTTGTCAACCTGCATAACATGAATTTAACCCGAATTAACCTATTTAATAATCCTGCTATTTACTTAATTATATTTTTAAAAATTTTGACCCATATTTGACTCATTTTAATTTTTTTTAAATAGATAGGTCAATTGAGTCAAAAACATCTTTTCTTGATACATTAATCATATAGACATATAGAAGACCTAACTTAACCTGATTATTAAATAAAAGGACTTGAATATTAAATGGATTAAATAGGTTGTACAATGTGTTACTTGTTTAATAATTAGATAGGATTTAGGTTTATATTTTTGACATGATTATTAGTAGTGCCGGGGTTGGGTTAAGCTATTTGGTAGAATACCTAGACTTTGACACAACACAAACATGATCCACCAACATGAATTGCCACCCCCATTTGTACCTCAAATCATGGATATGCCCATCTTAGGCTTCTAATGCCTTTTAATAGATTTTTCTTCTTTTTGTTTTTTCTTTCTTTTACTTTTCCTTTTTTCTTTCTTACACCTTTGTTTTCCCACTTTAAAAGTTTAGGAATTAAACCTTGAGTCCTGATAAATTGTAATTGTAAAATATGTTAATATTTTCTCTTTGATTTAATATGTGAAGAAATATGTAAGCTTTAGGAAATTCAAAGTACACTCATATTAGATTTGAAGTTAAACTATACCCATCTATTCAATTAAAGTACAAAATAAGAAGTGGGTTTTGCAAATTTTAACTATGTTGGATGAGTAAAATGCTATCTGCAATTATTACTTGGTCCTCATTTCAAGTGTCCACCAACACCCTAATTTTGTGTTAATCCATGATAAGCCACGACGGTCAGCAAGGGCCCTTAGGCCAAATCCCAAATATTTGGGATGAAGTTGGACGTGGAAAGATAGTTGCATGCGACATGCATGTAGGATTGTACGTGGGACGTACGTGGAAAGAGTCGCAGGCGAAGTGCATGTAGCTGGGGTAGACTGGGTCACCTACAAGACTGGGTCACTGGCGTTGTGGTAGTGGCATTGTGGTTGCGAGTTTTACGTCATTTTCTGTTAGTCATGGTTTGTGTTTAGTATGGGTATTGTTCTGTTTCCATTTCCAGCTTTCCTTTTATTTCGGTTTCCGTGTATGGCTTGGCTTATTTAAAGTAGCCGGAAGATATCAGTGAGAGGATAATCAATTGCTATTCAGAATTTTGTGGTACTTTCTCACCCGAAGAGAAACCCATTTACTAATTTTTTATATTATTTGAGTTTGGGACCTATCATTGGTATTAGAGCCAGGTTACTATGGGCACCAATAAAGAGCGAATTGAACTGTTGGAAGCTAGGCTCGGTGAAGTGCAAGAGGGGCTACACCGGATGGAGCTCAGCGTGCCAGATAGGTTGCGACATTTGGAAGAGACTCTTAACCGTCTCTCTGATGTATTCCTTGCAGATCAGCAGCCTCCAAATCATGGTAACCAATACCGTGAAGGCCACAATGGGGGACGACTTGTCGTATCCTCAAAACGGCAAAACTAGAGTTTCCTCGATTCTCCAGAGATGACCCGATAGAGTGGTTCAATCGTGTGAATCAATTCTTTGAATTCCAAAACACTCCTGATAACCAGAAGGTTTCTTTGGCCTCTTATCACTTGGAAGGGGAGGCCAATCAATGGTGGCAATGGATCCGTAAGACTTTCCAAGAAGAAGGACGAGTTCTCTCATGGACAGATTTTGAAGATGAACTTTGGGCACGTTTTGGACCTTCAGATTGCGAGGATTTTGACGAAGCTCTATCACGGATCAGATAGACTGGTTCCCTGTGCGAATGTCAACGGGAATTTGAACAATTAGGCAATCGGGTCAACGGCTGGACGTAAAAGGCTCTTGTGGGAACCTTCATGGGTGGTTTAAAGACTGAGATATCTGACAGGATCCGCATGTTTAAACCACAGACATTGAAAGATGTTATTCGCTTCGCGCGGATGAGAGATGACCAACTAATGAGACAAAGGAGGGTTACACGACCTGCACCACCAGTGCGAGCTCCCTTGGCTCTTCCGCTAGCAAATCATGCAGCACCCGCAGCACCTGTTCGACGATTGAGTTGGGAAGAAATGCAGCGGCGACGTCTCCAAGGTTTATGTTTTAATTGTAATGAACGGTTTACTGCAGGACATAAATGCCAAGGGCCACGAATACTTATGCTGGAAGGACGTGAGGACAACAACAATGAATTCTGCAATGACACCACAAAAGAACAGCTAGTGGAAGAAAATCGAGAGGAGCCCCTCGAACCAGAGATTACGTTGCATGCATTAACGGGATGGTCCGCGCCTAAGACCATGCGTGTAGCTGCCAAGATCGGTTCCCACGAAATCATCATACTCATAGACAGTGGGTCAACTCACAACTTCATCAGTGAGAGGTTGGCCCATGAACTGAGGTTGCCCGTAGTGCCAACCGAGAGGTTCACTGTGCGGATAGCTAACGGGGACAAACTAAAATGCCAGGGGCGTTTCGAAGAGGTGCGAGTGGACCTCCAAGGCACTCTTTTCTCTTTAACCCTTTACTCTCTTCCTCTGACAAGATTGGATCTAGTTCTGGGAATTCAATGGCTTGAAATGCTAGGTTTCGTGGTGTGCAATTGGAAGCAGTTAACCATGGAGTTTCTTTAGGAGAATCAGATCAGGCGGTTACAAGGGACCAATGGTGAAGTTATTCAAGCCGCATCATTCAAGGAGCTTTCAAAGGAGGCTCGACAGGGACATTCCATTTTCACGATATGCCTATCCCTCAATGCCCAGGAGTCGAACAGAAAAATGCATCCTGACATGCAGAAAATATTACAGGAATTTTCAGAAGCATTTCACGAACCTTCAAGTCTACCTCCCATAAGAGAAGTTGATCATTGCATCTCTCTCAAAGAAGGCATCGAGCCGATTAACGTCCGACCGTATCGATATGCATACTACCAAAAGGAGGAGATCGAGAAACAAGTCCACGATATGTTAAATGCAGGCCTCATTCGACCCAGTACGAGCCCGTTTTCATCACCAGTACTACTAGTGAAGAAGAAGGATGGAAACTGGCATTTTTGCATAGATTATCGGGCACTCAACGCTGCCACTGTGAAGGACCGCTTTCCCATTCCCACGGTGGAGGATATGTTGGACGAACTCTATGGTGCCTCGTACTTCACCAAGCTAGATCTAAGAGCTGGGTACCATCAGGTACGAGTAAATCCCCCAGATATTCCTAAAACTGCTTTCCGAACTCATAACGGACATTACGAATATTTGGTTATGCCATTTGGCTTGTGTAATGCACCTTCTACCTTTCAAGCTATTATGAACTCTATATTTCGTCCTCATCTTAGAAAATTCATACTAGTTTTCTTCGATGATATATTAGTTTATAGTCCTACTTGGGACAAGCATTTGGTGCATGTAAAACAGACTCTGGCCATATTGAAGCAGCAACAGTTCTTTGTCAAGGCTAGCAAATGTGCTTTCGGGCAACAAGAGTTGGAGTATTTGGGGCACATAGTCACCTGTCAAGGAGTGAAAGTAGACGACAGTAAGATTGCAGCAATGGTGGCATGGCCACGACCTACTAACATTACTGAGCTACGTGGGTTTTTAGGGTTGACAGGATATTACCGGAAGTTTGTCAAAAATTATGGCATTATAGCACGGGCCCTCACCAACCTTCTTAAGGCAAATTCGGGTGGCACGAGGAAGCGGAGGATGCTTTTCTGGCTCTCAAAAAAGCCATGACCACCACACCAACACTGGCAATACCCAACTTCAACGACATCTTCACTATTGAAACCGATGCATCAGGAGATGGTATTGGAGCTGTGTTGTCCCAACAAGGTAAACCAGTAGCTTTCATGAGTCGGGCCCTTGGGGTAGCAAAAAAATCATGGTCCACCTATGCCAAAGAGATGCTAGCCATCATGGAAGCAATACGACTATGGCGGCCTTATCTCCTAGGCCGAAAATTCTATATTCAGACGGATCAAAGAAGCCTAAAATATTTTTTGGAACAACGCATCTCTACGCTTGAACAGCAAAAATGGGTAGCCAAACTCGTAGGCTATGACTACGAGATCACTTACCGTTCGGGACGTGAGAATTCGGCAGCTGACGCCCTTTCACGAAAACAAGATAGCCCGATTCTTCACAATATCTTTATTCCTCAGGTTAACATATGGGAGGAAATCAAGCGAGCTGCAAAGGAGGATCTGTATATTCAAAACATGAGTCGGGTAGCTGCGGACCAGTCCCACGGCCACTATGTGTGGCGCAATGGTCTACTACGTTACAAAGAACGGGTCATCGTACTAGCCGATCCTGCCTTACGTTCCAAGCTGATGCACGAGATGCATGACACCAAGATGGGCGGACACTCAGGTATACTACGCACATACAAAAAATTAGGGCAACAATTTTATTGGCCAGGGATGCTCAGATCGGTCCAAGAGTACATCAAGGGTTGCATGGTGTGCCAGAAGGCAAAGGTTGAAACCTTGGCACCGACAGGACTCCTACAACCGTTGCCCATTCCAAATCAAGTATGGGATGACATCACGATGGATTTTATTGAAGGGTTACCGATTTCACAGGGCAAGGATACCATCATGGTAGTCGTCGATAGGCTCAGTAAGTCAGCCCACTTCCTTACGTTAACCCATCCCTTTACGGCCAAGGGTGTTGCAGAAAAATTTGTGGAAGGTGTCGTTAAGCTACACGGGATGCCCAGATCAATCGTTAGTGACCGAGACCCAATTTTTGTGAGCAACTTCTGGCAAGAGCTCTTCAAGATGTCGGGCTCCAAACTGCAGCTCAGCTCCGCGTATCACCCGCAGACTGATGGACAAACGGAAGTTGTCAACCGCTGCGTTGAACAGTATCTCAGATGCTTTGTACATCAGTGGCCACGCAAATGGAACTTCTACTTACCTTGGGCTGAATACTGGTACAATACCACTTACCACATCTCCACGGGAATGACCCCTTTTCAAGCATTGTATGGTAGATTGCCACCCACCATTCCTTCATACAACGAGGGCCTCTCACCAGTGCATGAAGTTGATCAGCAACAATGAAACAGGGATGAATTACTCCAACAACTCAAGGCCAACCTTACACGCTCGATTAATTGGATGAAACAACTAGCAGATAAAAAACGACGAGACGTGTCGTTCGAGGTTGGAGAGCGAGTGCTGCTAAGGTTACATCCATACCGCCAGCAAACCGTTTTCAAAAGAGTTCACCAGAAATTAGCCAGCCGTTTCTATGGGCCCTACGAAATCTTGGAGAAAATCGGTCCAGTCGCATACAAGCTCCACTTACCAGAAGGGTCGCGCGTTCATCCCGTATTTCACGTATCCCTACTCAAACGATACAACACTAACAAAGAAAATGGGGTGAACCACAGCGAAGAGTTGCCACCATTCACAGACGAGGGGATAGTCATGCTGAAGCCACGGGCTATACTAGATCGCCGCTGGATAAAACAGGGAGCCCAGATTATCGAAGAGAGTTTGGTCCATTGGGAAACTCTACCAGTAGAAGAAGCAACGTGGGAGCCCACCAAACAGCTTTTGGAAAGGTTTCTGAGCGTGGACCTTGAGGACAAGGATCCACCTAATGAGGGAGGTATTGATAAGCCACGACGGTCAGCAAGGGCCCTTAGGCCAAATCCTAAATATTTGGGATGAAGTTGGACGTGGAAAGATAGTTGCATGCGACATGCATGCAGGATTGTACGTGGGACGTACGTGGAAAGAGTCGCAGGCGAAGTGCATGTAGCTGGGGTAGACTGGGTCACCTACAAGACTGGGTCACTGGCGTTGTGGTAGTGGCGTTGTGGTTGCGAGTTTTACGTCATTTTCTGTTAGTCATGGTTTGTGTTTAGTATGGGTATTGTTCTGTTTCCATTTCCAGCTTTCCTTTTATTTCGGTTTCCATGTATGGCTTGGCTTATTTAAAGCAGCCGGAAGATATCAGTGAGAGGATAATCAATTGCTATTCAGAATTTTGTGGTACTTTCTCACCCGAAGAGAAACCCATTTACTAATTTTTTATATTATTTGAGTTTGGGACCGACCTATCAATCCAACACTTAATACTATTAAGAAATCCAACTCATTTCCTTCCTCTGCTTTAATTCATGGAGTTGGAAAATGTAGTGAAATATTAACCATTATCTTAAATTTAATGATTGACAATTTTAACCATTCATGTTATCTCATACTCTAATTACTTATTTTCCTCCGAAATTCTCTTCCATTTAGTTTAAAAAATTATACTAATTAGGCATTATTTAATATTGAGATATCTCATTTACCTTTCTGTTACTAACAATATTAAAGTTCATATGAAGCCTCTTATCTTTAAATCTTTCCACTTTTCTACCATAGTTTCTTACATAATTTAAAACATGTTTCATTTCTTTCTATATTGACAACATTAAAGTTATAAAAAAAAAACCATGAAAGAATTCATTAGATGATATTTAAGTTCATCGAGTTAATTCAGTACTTCATAATGAGGCCATGAGTGGATTCTTTCATAAGGAAATTATTTAATCCATTTCACGAGGAATTCTTTTTCAACTTTTAGCAACCTAATGAAAAGAAATTAATAAAATTGCGGTATAGTATATTAATTTATTCCATGAATGTGAGACTTTCCAATAGTATTCTGAGATTCATTTTCCTCTAGTTGACCAGTTTCTTTAAGGTTCACTTTTTTTTGGGTCTCATTAGATGTCTAAACTATAAAATATAAAAGTACATTAAGAACATTTGCTTTTAATACTTCTTTGTTCTTTACTTCGTTATTAAATGTATAGTAGTATTGTTCAACCACTACAACAAACAAGTGGTAAAGAAAATGATAAATAAAGCAAAGTATATTGAATGATATTGTTGTTCATGCATCAGTTTGTGTTGCTAAGATTTTGGCTAAAAATAGACCAAATGGTTACTTTAGTAAATTGGATGGAAAAATGTGATAAAGGTATTCAACAATCTAACTAGAAGAATCTACGTATATAAGCAACCTAAGAATATATTAAGTTCTCTTAAAAAAAAGATTGACAACTTTGGAATTCCTTGATTCAGAAAGAGATTAGCCTTGGGTGGAACCTATGAGCCAAACCACTAATGCTAAAAATGAATGGTGGGATAATAAATTGAATATACTTTTTTTTATGTATTTACTAAGTTTATTTGGTTAATTTATATTTTGGTTGTGAAATATAATAAATTGAATACTTTTGTAGGAGAACTCCAAGGCAATAAATTTCATGACAAAATAAGAGAAGAAGAAAGAAGATAAGAGATGGAACCAAATCTTGTGTTTTTACTATGCAGTTAGAGCCCATTTTTAAAGTTACATCTAGAGTAGATAAGTTTGCTTGTAGCATTGTTAAAGTAATAAAAGTTATATGTGGCATGCTTGAAGTGAAGAATGACCTTAAGTTGTATATGAAAGTCATAGTTATTCAAGTTGTGAAGGAAAATAATGAGATGTTTCTTGCATTAGAAAACTCAATTGATCAAATTGCATGACATAAGCATAAACATGTTTGAGTATTTGAGTTATTTCTTATTCTAATGTTGAAACATATTTTGCTACCTAATATTGTTTTAAATTAGATTTGTATGTTGGTATTGAGTGAACTTTTTGAGTGAGGAAGACATATATGCCTATCACATGGTATATTTAATTGTTTCTTTCTCTAAAAGTTGTGACCATTAGCTGAGTTTTATAATGTATTTGATTTCGCGACATAACACTTTTGAATCTAAAATTTTGTTTCAGTCAAGTTGTTAATTAGATGAGCTTTATAATGTATTTGATTTCTCAACACAACACTTTTGAATTTAAAATTTTGTTTAGTCAAACTATTAAGAATAGAAATGGATTGAAAATAGGGGTGTTATGGGAGGAGTCCTATCCTACAGTGACCCACATGAGCTAGATTATTATTATTATTATTACTATTACTATTATTATTATTATTATTATTATTATTGTTATTATTATTATTATTATTATTATTATTATTATTATTATTATTATTGGAAAAATAGAATTATATTATTACATGTATTTATCCTCTTATTACTTTTCAGTGCTATTATTTTGCATACTACTACTACTCTTGAATTGGCATGTTCAAATAAATTTTTAAATAAAAAATCCTTTTATTTTAGTAAATATGCATAAGTTTATACTATATTAACATAAAATATACATTATTGGTTTTTTTAATGTAGTTCTTATTTTTATTTTTTTGTATATATGTTTTCTAATTATAATAATAGTTGCAATCATAATATTAAAGATGAAAGCAATGGTGAAATGATTTTTATCAATTGGTGTTGGTTGGATGTGTTCTACCTATAACACTTACTAACCTACAAAAAAATAAATAAATAAAAACCTTGTAGAACTTTTTCAAAATTAGAGTTTTGAGCAATTTAGGATGGAAAAACATGTATGCATTAATTATTAGAAACACTTATTAAAAGGCATGGTCTAAGAGAAGGTTTAAATATGCCCTCAATAGAGGCTTTAGCAATGTTTCTCACTATAATAGGTCATAGACTTGGCAACATGACGACCTAAGAAAGATTTTGGCACTCCAATGAATTTATTTCTAGATGGTATGAGATTATATTAGATGTTGGTTATCTTATAGCTATGGATATTATAAAAACCAAGTGATTCATAGTTTAGGGAGATCATTGATAAAATAAGAAATGTTGGCCGTTATTGACCATATTTTAAGAATTGTATAGGGATAATTGATGGAACTCATATGCCCATCATGGTTTTTAGAGATAGGCAAATATCATATATTGGTACAAAAAACATAACTACCTAAAACATTATGGTCATATTTTGTTTCAATATGTATTTCACATTTGCATTGGCTAGATGGGGAGGTATTGCTCATGATGCATGTGTCTTTTTAGAGGCATTAAAAAAATTCTAGAATTGGGTTTTCCTCATCCATCTAGAGATTTGTAACTAAAAATATGAAAGTTATTTTTGTGATTAAATTTTCATAATCTTATATAATTTTTTATTTTGTTTTGTAAGTAAATATTATTTACTCAATGTTGGTTATTCTTAAATGAGTGGATATATAATTAGGCCCTTAGAGGGTGAGTGTTACCATCTTCTAGATTTCAATGGAGTAGTTTACCAAGAGGTAAGAGCGAAATATTTAACCATAGACATATTTGATGAGAACAATTGAACATTTGCCTTTTTGAAGAATAGATGTGGAACAACATAAGAAATGCATAGTTTTTCCTCTTAAAAAATAAATCAACATTGATATTACTTTGATGGTTTTTAAAACTTAATAATGATTAATATTAGAATAGATATGAAATTTAAACCTTATGATGATGATCAAGGGTTACATCTGCTTAATCAAAAAGAGAGTAGAGTGGATTCATGAGTTGAAAAAGACGGTTCTATTATGCAAGAGAGATGTAAGAAGAACATGATCGAATTGCTAGTCTTCTTATATCTTGTTGATGTTTTATTATAACACTAATATAAAAAAATATATAATTTTCTCCTTTTTTTTTTACTATGAGAAAATTTGTCATCATTTGCTTTTAATTACTATTTTTTTTTTTTGAGAAACTAAACTGATATGTTTTTATTCAATTTATCATTATTAATCTAGATTTTTTGTAATTATATTTCAAAATTTTGTTGTAGTAATAAAAAATTATTATTTTTAAGTGAATAAATAATCAAATAATTTATTTTATTTTGAAAATTATTATATTATGATTGATGTTTGTTTATTAATCCAAATCATGTTGCAAATATTTTCTAAAATTTTCTTGTAATCACAAGAACTATTATTTTTTAGTTTTTGTTAGTTATATAGATGTTTATATATTCTTTTATCATGAAAAAGTATTAGTTTATTATAATATTTCCTTGTTGTAATTAAATTTGATGTCCTTTTTGATAATTTACTAATATTAAAAACATTTTTAGTCATGTGACATATTATCATCAACACTATAGAATCACTTTCTCTGATTCTCTATGATTCTGATACTTTTATGATTCTCATAATAAAAGTGTTGATAGCATTACAGGTTAAAAATGATTTTACTTGAAAGTATGTCAATTGGGCTTTAAGTTTAACTAATTCAATTATACGTACAAAATGATGTCTCCATCTTGGAAAGATATTAACATCAATTGCAAACCGACTTGTCTTTCTTAAAAAATATGGTACCTCACATGTACGTGTACTGGCCATTTAGTTCCTTTATGATGGCATTGCGCAATCATGGCAATCAGCTATTATTTTATGATAGCATAGAATTTTGTTGAGTTGCGCCAAAACCATTAGTTAAGGCAACCCATAGGCTATATTACAAATCTAGGTGTCCTCCTACGAATACTCTACTAAAACACTACTCCAAACAAAAAGTCAGTTCATGTGAATATGGCTTAAATAGCAAAACAATAGAATACGAACAAATAAATGTCATTTATTCCGAAACTATTATAATGGACTGTTGTCGGTGGTTACATATTTTTTATCATTCAATCACATGTTGAAATCTAAATTTGAGTTTCAAGAAGTTTGCAAAAATTACATTTGATTTAGTTTTAAAATGTGAATTAAAACATATTGTAATTGGAGTTTTGTATATAATACTTGAATTAAAGTTTTAAAAACACAATAATTTTCTTTTAAATTCCTCTACTTATGTCTTTTAATAGTACTATTATTTGTGTATTTATCTCTATCACTCCCAAAAAAAAATAAAAATGGTATAAATGTAGAGATCAAAATTTTTAGTGGAATAAATTATCACTCTAACTTCAAGGCCTACCCCCTATAGGTTGTAGGACTTTCACGAAATTTATGCGTATAATATGATTCTTATTTTATTTTATTTTTCAAAAAAGGTGTAATGCAATTAAGTTGCTTAACTCAATAAAGATTGTTTTAACAATTTTGACTATTTGAATTTCAAGACAAAGGTTTTATTTGGTTGTAAGATATATAAGAGATTGTAGAGAAAAACTACAAGGAGCTACAGGATAAAACCAATCTATCCCAAAATTAAATAAACTTTTTGAAGATATAAGAAAGACAAGAAAGCTTTTAACCTCATTTATTAAGAAACGGATGTGGACACCTTTGAAATGATTTTAAGTGCAACCAGTTCAAAGGAAACATGAAAAATATTACAAATAAATATAAAAGTTTGATAATTTTTTTTTTTTAAAAAGTTCAATTTAATACTTTTAAAAGTGAATTTTAAAGTTTAAATATAAGAGAATCTTTAATTATTTTTCAAAAATATTGACATATGTAAATTAAGTAAAAATAAATGGTGGAACTATAGTGATATTTGTATAACTAAAAAAATAAAATTCATCTTTTAATTTTTTGTTATTGAAAAAAAAAATTGGATTCTATAGTCATTGACCAATTTAGGGGATCATTAAAAGCCTAGGAAGACATATTAAAAACAAAACTCAAGTAAAAATTAGAACAATTCTTCAAACAAAGATTATATTAAAATAAAGGAGAGAGCTTTTATCTTGAGACACAAAACTATATAGAGAGAGGGATGAATCGGCTGTCTAAGTGAAATATCCTCAAAAATTAAGAGTCCATTTAGTAGTACTTTTAGAAAATGCTTGTAGTATTTAAAAAAAAAAAATCGCTTTTAGAGAAAAACTATATGCTTGGAACTCCACATTATTTCTCCATTTACTTTGATTTTGGAGGTCATTCGCAAGCAGACAAGTAAGTTGAGAGGACAAGTAGCAAAGCAACAAAAGTTACACTAAATTTTTTATTGTTGTTGTCTGGATGATAAGAAAAATGGAAAGGGAAGGAAAAAGAAATGCTTATTTAACCTTTGAAAGTGATAATTCTACTTAATAACCAACTACTTAGTAGAGTTATGGCAAATATGGTGTGGGTTCTATATTAGGTATTGGCTTTAAGCTTAATTAAGAGTTTAACATATTTTAAGGATCCTTGTCCTATAAGGATTATGACTTCATAATTTGTTATATGTTGGGAGTCCTTGTCCCACAGGAATTATGAATTAGTTTTGTCCAAGCTCAGGGACTTATTCAGGTTCTATAAATGAGTCTAAGTCCTTTCATCATAGTAGTGTGAGAATGACTTTAGGAAAGTTGTTAGAGTAGCTTCAATCAATCTTTAAGATTTTAGTCAATCTTTGTAATTGCAGCCACTTTGTGAGACAAGCTTTCCCAACTTGATTTTGTAATTTTGATTTGAAGATTAGTGGATTGATCATCATTGTCTGATGATATAGGTAAGATATCCTTACTAAACCTCATAAATATTATGTACCCTCTTTTATTTTTATTTCTCTTGCTATTTCTCTTTATATTATGGACTAGTTTAGTTTGTATTTTATTTGGTACTTTTGGAAGTCTTGTGGGATTAGGTTAAAGCACAACAAAATGGTATAAGAGCATTAGTTCTATCCAAGGTTGGTTTCAAGGTTAGTTCAAGGTTATTTGTTATTGCACTAGTTAAAAGAAAAGGCAAAAACTTCATTAGTTAAAACTATGGTTACTAATGCAAAATTTGTAATAGAGAAATTTGATAGAACTAGTACTTTTGGAATGTGGCAGTAAGAGGCATTAGTTAGATATGTCAATAGAATTTGGATATTGTTTTGGAAGAAAAACCTGAAAACATGAATGATAAAGAATGGGTAAGGGATCAATTGTCAATTTTATAATTCCATCCACTTATATCTTGTTAAAGCTTAAAATTATTCCATTATGAAAGAGATATCTACAAAAACATTTATGGAAGACATTGGAGGACAAGTATATGAAAAAAAAGGTCTAGAAAATCAACTATATTTGAATAACAAACTTTTTTGCTTCTAGTATAAACCAAATATGTCTATGAATGATCATATGCATGCATTTAATAGAATCAGAGCAAATTTGTTGAATTTGGATGAGATCATTGAAGATGAGAATAAGGCCGTATTGGAATTTGCTTCTTGATGTATATCAAAATCGTACCATCACCTTACTTTATGGTAAGGATAAGATTACTTTTGATGTTGTGCGTTCCACTTCGCTAAGCTCTAAAAAAAGGAAGAAGGACCAAAGTGATCATAGGGATATATCATTGGAAGCTCCAACAATTAATGACTAATCTCAAAGTTGAAAACCTAGAAAATGAGACAATTCTTAATTTAAATGTATACTTGCAAAAGATGAATGTGTCCTTTTCATGACAAGGGTCATCGCACTACAAGAAATTTGACTTTTCTCGAACATTTACCAACTGATAATCCCATCACATGGTAATCGAGGAAAGGTGTGTTGACAAAAGTCTATCGATGGGAATTTTTCATTGCCAATAAAAAATATTTAGCGACAAACTATCCAATGGATTTGGACCATCACTATTACCAATAGATTAAATTGATTAGAAATGTAAATAATAAAATATTTTAGGTTGTCATGAAATTTTGATTTCATTACGTTCACATGGACACTCCTCTCCTTGCTAGTTTTGGATATTAGCTTGGATGTTGTTTCTCAGGATTGAAACCCTTGACTTCAAGTTTGAAAGGAAGTAATTGTGCTACCAAGTCAACTTTGTTATGTGCAATATAAAGAATGTATATAAGATTCATAAATGTGTATATATATATATAATATAATATATTGTATAAATTATAAATTAATTAATTTTGATTCTTGTGTATTTTGTATAATAATTAAATATAAAATAAATATAAATTTATAAATGAAATTATCATATTTTAAAATAAAAATACTTATGCATGTACTATCATTTTTTATGTTATTGAATACATTCAAATTAGATAAATCTCTATAAAATGCATTTTTAAATTTTAAATATTAGTATTCATATCATAAATTATATCATACATATATATATATATATATATATATATATATATATATATATATATAATTTTTAATTTCTTTCTTTCTAAAATGGACTATAAAAAGTAGTTAAAAAATATTAAAACTATTATGATTAAAAAAAATGTAAATATTGTATGAACCTAAAAAATAATCATAAAATTGTTTTGTCACTAGCTAGATCGTATTTATCATACAACTATGGTTGAAAGATTTTATATTCATAATACAACAATTATTTTTGGAATAAATTATGTGTGGTATTATTATCCACTATAATAAAAATGTTTTATTGAGTAGTAATTTTCATAGAAAAATTATTTATGAAAGTTCATTTTTTTTTCTAGGTAAATTGCTTTTGTGACAAAGTATATTAGTTGAACATTTGCAATGGTTTAAATCCATTGCAATAATATTTTTGCCAACGAGTATTTGTTGTTACAATTATCGTTGGTAAATTAGTTACATATAAGGAATAGACAATTCAATTTGCGACAGAATAGGTGTGTTAGAAATTTGCATCAAATTAAATCCGTCGCAAAAGTAAATATAAATGGGTCAGCCATACTTAATTTTTGGTAGTGTCGGAACAATGTTTGTCCTAAGCTACAAAAGAAGAATTAAGAAGAGATAGTATTAGATGCTTGTGTGGCTAAGTTTGAAGAAGATGGGTCAAACTTTGCTTTGGTTTGCTTATCCTTGTTTATAACTTAGATGAATGGATTTTGGATATTGGGTTCACCTTCACATGCATTCCTACAAGGAGTGGTTTTCTTGCTTTGAAGAACTACAAGATGGAGTTGTTTACATGGGGGATGATAATGCTTGTAAGATAACAATATTAGATACCATCCAGTTGAAGACTCGTGATGAATCAACTAAAATTTTGAGTGATGTTTGGTATGTTCCTAGTATGACTAAGTGTCTCATCTTAATAAGAGTATTATAACCCATAGGGTTCAATATTGTTACTATAAAAGATGGGATTTTGAAAGTTATGCCAAGTAAACTTGTGGTAACGCAAGGAATAAGGAAGAATAATATGTACCACTTTCAAAGGAGTACAATTATTGGATTAGCAACTACAACCACTATAGATGATGAAGAGATGCTTCAAATTAAGTACTTCCTTAATACTTGCTCGATCGTAATTAGCAGACCAATAAGACAGATTTGCACGCATGCTTGATTTTTTGAGGTGATGGCATATGTGCTTTCACTAGTAGAGGATAATGTATCTTCCTTCTTTCTAATTGTAAAGGATGATATACCTTCTTCTAAATATCTGAACTTGGTCAATATATTATGAATTTGAACACCTTTGGGTATATGACATCTAAAGATGCATTTTGAGAAGATGATGGTTAATGAATTGTTAATGAATATTTTGAATTCTGGAAGCATTTAGAGGAGATGATGATCACACTAGAGCTTTCCATGGATCCTTTTGAATTTTGGATCATTGGCCGAAATGTGAAGCTTACGGTTTTTCATAGCTAGGGTAGTGTTAAGTAAAGAGGTATCAGATTTTGCTAGAATTATTCACAACTAAGAATTCTAATTTAAACCTCATCTAATTTATTATTTAAACCCCACTAGGAATGTAGAGACTCGATCTTTCTCAATCATCTTTTAGAACATTTCACTATCTTGTACTTAATGTTATTCATAATCATAGAACAAATTAAGTTCTTACCAAAGAGTTGTGAGTGTATTATAGTACTGAATTACATTCATATTACCTTGCTTGGTATTTTTTATTTGTATGGCTATCTTGTGGACCTGAGCATGTTACCAAGTCGTAATAGGTTTCCTTGGTAGCCTCCTAGATCTCTCTAGTTATGGGCATGAACATGTTTGTCTTCATAATCTTGAGTTCCATTGAGTTGATCAACCATGACATAATCATGGCATTCTCTACTTCCTATTTCTCAATGGGAATTGTTCCTTATGGTATTGATGTTGCTCTGATAAAATATTCAATTTGTCCATGCCCATGAATGAAAGGTTTGACAAATTGAAACCATTAAAGATAAATTTCTCCATTAAGTTAATTTGTGAGAGGTAATTAGCTAAGTAGAGTGACCATGACCATTTGTCACAAAATTGTAATGAGGGATAGGTTTTCTTCCTGCCTCCTTCAAGTTGTTATCGTAATTGGAAGCACCTATCATTGCTATTTTAACCATTATTCCTAATAATCAGAAGTTGGCTTTGGTACCATTAAGAAACCTATAACTTAATTTTACCTAGTTATATATTCATTCATAGAGAAAAGAAGAGAAAAATGTCCTTTATATATATAACTGTAGGAAACCATCAAAAGTAAGGAAAATATGTAGAAAGAAATAGGAAACCACCTAACAGATCCTATCCAAATAATTAATTGTCATTTTGATTACCAAAATAAATTCCTAATTAAATCCAAAAAAATTTGATATCATCTCCATTAAAAATTCTAACTCTTCCACATTCCTTTTTCTTTCTTTTTTTCTCCCCATACATACATATATATGTGTGTGTGTGTGTGTCTCTCTCTCTGTCTCTGTGCACAAACGCCAAACAATCCTCTATTTATAAATGGGTTTCCCTTTAGGTAATCCATTCTTATTGCTCAAACTATTCTCCTAGAACCGCCTCTTGCCCATGTTGGGGATCAGATCATGGCCATATTGTACTTGACTTGTCAGATTGGAGTTGGTGGTTGCACTTGGCTTTCAATGCAATCGGTATGAGAGAATTGATAGATGATGATTTAAGGCTTAGATGCTTGCATTACTTTGGTGAGTGTACAAATCATTGGAAGGAGTTTTCTCTGGTACACAACCTTTGCAAGAGTGGTAACAATGTGCATGGTGGGTGACCCTAGGGATATGCTACTGTAGAGGTAGGGAAAAGTGCAATTAAGATGTTACTGACATGCACAACTTCAGTGCTCTTGTTGGGTTCAATTGTTGAGGGGGCATGCAATCTTTGAATTGTGGGGAAGGTGCTCAATTTAAATTGCTAGAGGGAGTGTGCAATCTAGTTTGGTGGCATACTCGAGGGATGCACAATAGGCTCCCGTGTATGTAAAAGGTACACAATTTGTTCTTGTTCTCTGCTTAGGCATTTTATTCTTTTGAGAATCATCCACAAAGTCTACTTCATTTTTAAAATGCCTTAAAGTTTAAAAAATACTCCCAAAAATTATCAAAAGCAAATGGCTAAGGCATTAATAATAAAAAAAAAACCAAGCATTAGGTCATTTTTAAATACCTCAAATGCACTAAAATAGACTCTTTAGAGCCACTAAAGTGCTGAGTTTGAGTTCTTATAGTTGATACTTGATGCTGTGAAGACTTAAGATTTAGAATCTAACTTCCATATGATTTATGTTATTCTAATAGAAATAAAATGATGGAATTTTGATGAGTTTGAAATTTAGAAAAACACATTGTACATAGAAATTAATCAATTAGTGATATTGAAGCTATCCAAAAACAGGTTACTCCTAAGTTCAAGTCTCAAGAAGGGAAGGATAAGATCTAATATGCTCCTATGATGGTCACACTTTTTCACATTCACTTCCCAACCTATGAAGAAGCACTCATTGAATCTAATATGAATTGGCTATATCTAATCTTGGTAGAGTTATTTTGCCTTTCAAAATTTATGGGAAAGAGGGATTTTATACTTGGATAACTTTTCTTAATGCCTTAGATGCACTCTACTGAGATTTTTCCTTAGGAGATCCACCTTATATGGAAAAATGAGGCATTTAGCCATTCATTGTCATTCCAACAAAATGCATTGAATTAAATAAATTAATAGAGATAGTATTAAAATTATGAAATTAAATATATGTGTTTTTCATTCACCCTCCTCATAAAAATCTAAGGAATGTATTTATACTTGTAACCTAACATTAAAACATCAAGAAAATCCCTAAAATGTCATAAAACTAAACAAGAGAGGTAATTGGAAAAAGTTTTGGCAAACAATAACAAAATTTGCAACTAGTATCAAAACTTTTGATACAAGATCAAAATGTCATAAAAATTTCGACAAAGACTTCTTCTCTAGGTCATTATCAAAATCTATAGAGCAGTTGTTGAAATTGGTATTGAAATGTTTTTTTTTTTTTTTACAAAAAAAAATTACATGTTAAAAAATAGCATTCCTCTTAGCCTTCTCTTGTTGCATCATCTTCAAACACACTTAAATCAATTGAAATTGCTCCCTAAAAACACCATTTTCATGGATTAGTGCTCAAAATGTGAAATTGCAAGATTTTGTTTGAAATATAGGTTGGCTGTTAATTTAGTATCAATTGATTTCGATTCTAAGATTTGCGTTTGAGGAGCTCTCCATATATAATGGGGTATGTACTCAATTTTACCTTATGAAAGCTACTACTAAGATTTACTACCCAACACCTACATCGTGTTTTACGTCTATAATGCAACATCTCATGTGCTCCTAGAGGATCTTACTTCAGCACTTGAGCAACATCTCATGTGCTCCTAGAGGATCTCACTTTAGTGCTTGAGGGCGATACAAATCTCTTTCTCAACTAGGTAGAAGCAAATATGAAAGTTTCTTCTAGAATTTTGGGAACAAGAAGACAAACTAGGTTTTTCAACTCAAAAGAATCAAACCAAAAACCTTTTTATGCAACGTATATATAAGCCTAGGAACCTAGTGGACTAATCCTAAAAAGTTCCTCAAAATAAATCTTTTAAAAATAGAAAGACATATCTCCAAAATTCTAGAGAATTCTGTTGCTAGGGCTCAAATGCTCTTAGAGTGCTTGAGTGCTTTAGGCTTTTTTTTAAAATGGTTAGAAAATCATTTTGCTCAATTTATGCCATGCCATACCAAAAACTAACTTGCCTTTCCCAAATATTTTTACACTTACCTATGTCATCTTGGTTGATCAATTAATAACCTTGAGTCTTCAATGGGGAGTGAGACACAATCTAGAAAGATCCTAAACCAAAATGAATAGAACAAAATCGACAATTTTAAACTACATTGACTAGTGTACGAACAATCTCTCCCTTTGGCAATTTTGTCATAAAATACAAATTACATAAACCCCTTAATACTCTCAAATGGAGTTTACAAATCTCTCAATACCTCTTCTCTAAACCAATTCATCATCTAACGTGCAAAGGACTAGAAGCCACATCCAAAAAATGAGCAATACCCTAGTACCTAGAACTTGCACACACTAAACAACATACCCAGGTAAAGTAGTGTTTGGGAAGAAAGATAACTGATCAATTTTATTAAATCAGGTAAACGAGTAAGGGGATGCAAGTCATGAAACACTCAATCAAATCAACAATCCATCTCCCCCTTTTTGTTGCAAAAAATGACAAAGAGCATGATGAAGCAGTAAGCATACGAAAAGGAGAAAAGAAAAGCAAACACATGGACATATATGGTAAAAAAGGTTCTGGATACAAGAGATAAGAAAATAAAAGTACATCTAGATAAACAAAATATATGATAGACTGAGCCAAGATGGGTTAGGCGTACAAAATCAACTTATCCACAAAAACAAAAAAAAACAAAAAAAAAAAAACAAAAAAAAAAAAAAAAAAAAAAAAAACAAAAACAAAAACAAAAAACAAAAAAAAAACGAAAAAACATAAAGTATCAAAAAGTCCAGATCAGATGGAGTTGTAGAGCTGGAAGCACCCTGCGACATCTGCCAAGATGTGAGGGATGCGAGCTGTCCCTTGAGGCTCTGAAAGTGAGCATCCACATGCTCCATCGACTCACAAGTGAAAGCTGGTCCATAAAATAGAATTCCATATTCCGTATGCTCAAATTTTGCCTTCTACATTCATGGCATATATAGTTTTTAATAAGCAGTGTTGATTGCACAAACTTTGAAATGTATCAAATAGAATAAATTAATAATTCATTGAGAAGTTTAAAATCCATATTGATGGAGACAATTAAAATAGATAATTTATAGATTTTAAAATACTAGACGTTCTTCTCCCCATTAGGCATTGACGAAATCTTCTATGTTTGCCGGCACGAGGGAATAGAAGAGGGGCCAATTTATACACATCGGCAGCATAAAGTCATTCTCTCACTCTGAAGTGATTTAACATACCTCTCCTGATAGAAGTCCCTCAAACTGGAAATGAAGCATAGCTCAGTTGCAATTTCTTTTGGGTTCCTTACTGTGCTCATAAGCTGTTTATGGAGGCTACTGAATTGGGTGTGGTTGAGACCAAAGAGGTTAGAAAGATGCCTTAGAGAGCAAGGCTTGGCTGGGAATTCTTATAGGCTTTTGCATGGGGACTTCAAAGAGATGTCCATGATGTTAAAAGAAGCATATTCAAGACCAATCAGCCTCTCCGATGATATTGCTCCGCGTGTCCTGCCCTTTCATTGTCATTTCATTAAGAAATACGGTACCGATATGAGTTATTACTTTTCATCATAGTATTAAAGTTTGCTGATTTCTTCAAAATATGGTCAACATTTTTATACTGCCCGTTGTTTGTTTTCTGCTCCTCTTCCTAACAATTTATTTCATCAAGAAATTAATATACTTCCACTTTGAAAAGTACTGTTTTTACTTTTCAATTGTTTAGTTTCTGGGAGCTGTGAATAACTTTTAATTTATGCCAAATTTTCACCCCTTTTTTTTCAAGTGTTGGAATTAATTTATGACGTTTCAAGTTAAGGAACTTTTGGATGAATTTTTATGTCAGTTATTTGTGTTCAAAGTATAAATGAACATCCTTACTAAAAGTAGCTAACTGCAGAATTGGTTAAATCTTATTTTTTCTTTCAATGCCAATTCTATTGTGTTGATAATTAAAATAGCTTCTACATACATATATTTGATAATACGTGAGTAATAGTACATGACAAAACATAGTGATTCAAGTCCATCCAGATGGGCTCTCCCCTTTTCTTTTCGGAAGGTTTTGTTTGTAACTAATCATTGGCTAAAGGCAGGTGAATGATTAGCCTCCTTGAAATTGCCACCATTTTTTTTGTCTTTTTGTGGGATGCAGTCTTAAGTATCCCATGCTAGATTGCAGAATATTCTCTGGAAATAATCCAAAGCTAAATAACTAAAATTGTTGTATCTATCCAAAACTGTCACCCAGCCTGCCAAGCATATTGATAGCCCTCTTGATTTCATTATTTAATCTTAAGGCTACAATGAATAGAGTTCATTCCTTAATATCAATTGACGTTGAGACAATTCTGAAAAAATGATTTAGTCCATTTATAATAACTCAGCATAGAAACTATGGTTGAAGTTTTCGTTGTTTTCGATGGTTCAAGTTGGGTTCAACTAAATTTTAATAACCAAAGTTGAATTTGTGTGAAGTCCAAACTAAAAGCAATCTAAGGCTAACTGTGGACCCCGCATTTCGTGCTCATGCGTTTCCCACTCGATGGCGAGCTCAATTTTTGTTTTATTCGAAAATTTGATTTTTATTGATTGTTTGAGAAATGACTTGGAGTCGCTACTTATTTTTGTTTTATTTTTAAAGGGTAAACAAAATAAGAAAGAAAAACCCTAAGTGTGACTCCTTGTTTTGGAAAAGGTTGGTCTACGAAAAAAACCGGATCGGGTTCGGGGGTCAGGTTACTTATCGGGAAGGTACGATAAAGACCGTAGCACCCCTCTAAGTCCCTAAAGTTGGGTCTCTACTAATAAAATGAAGCAATCATGGCAATGGACGAGTAAAATAGTGAATACCGGGAACTATCATGCACATATAAGAATCAACACATGCATATAGGAATACCAGAATGGGTGTAGATGCATACCTGGGCAATGATCTTCAATGCGCTATCAAGAAGTGAGGTTAGCGTACAATAACAATCATGAGATATGTCACAGAGCATAATAAAATCGATCATTCATGGCAATTAAATCAATCAATCAATTAATCAATCAATTATAAAATCCCATATGTCGGGGCCCCCACCAAAGCCCGATTAATCTTGCCTGAATTAATTCCATAAATTCCATTATTCGGAATTACAGAATTTAATCTTTGCTTATTTTTAAAACATTTTAAAAGATCTTGAAAGATTTGAAAATTGCTTGCCGAATAGAAAGTGGAAGCAAATTTTATTAAAAAATGTGATTCTTGGGCGATCCTAAAAATTCTAAGGATGAAAGATGATAAAATTGGGATTATTAGAAAAATCATAATTAAAGAAGGATATTTACAAAATAGGGTTTGGAAAACTCTTTTAAAAAAAAAAACAGGGGATGAGGAAAGTAGCAGGATGACACGTGGCTTAAAAAGAAGAGTTGCATGTCAAAGGTGGCCATGCAACTAGGAGTATGAGATTATTTATAAAGACCTAAAAAGGATGAAACGGAGGGAAGAGGACACGTGGCTCAACGGTGGCCAAGTAAACTGTGAGCAAGCTGATATGAGCCCAGGGTAGAGTGATGGGATTGAGTATGGGATAGCTACTGATGCTTGCAGCCGAGATTGGATGGCGCGCATGCACCTCTGGAATACTGGTCCAGCAAACAGCGAAAACCCAGCACTTAATGCTTGTGCTATAGATGTAAAGCACTCTAGCAGTGGAAAGAAGTCTTTGTCTGAATTGGAAACTAGCTGCCGCTTTGCAGTTAATGGAGACATCAAAATATCAAGGTATCTGGAATGGTTCAGTTCTCCTCCAACAGCATCTGCTGAAGTGCCTGTAGCATCATATAAAATTCGGAGGTCCCTTTTCTGATATCTCCCAAAAGTACATAGAAGGTGTTGTAGAACGATTGCTACATGTGATGTCAACTCTTCTGCTGCCTCCTCTTCGAGAATAGCAAGAACTGAACATACAGCGTCTGGTACCCTCATGTTAGTGTCTAAGACTCTTTGTAGAAGACCCATATGGACCCGATTGAGCTGATCATAGCCTTTTTGATGACCAACACCTTGGACAATGGATTTATTAAACTGAGAAAAAGCCCAGCAAGTAACACTTCGCTCCCTGTCAACCTTCTTATTTTTCATCTGGTGTAGAAGAAGTAGTCTTCTGGGTCCCGAACATATGAGATCTTGGATGATTCTAAAAAAAAAAATCAGGTAGCCTCTGAAAGCGGACTGCATTAGAATCAAATTTCTCAACTGTGCTGAATTTTGCAACGATAAGTCGCTGAGTGATGGCAATTGGCCATTGAATTAGTTCCTCTGAAGGCCAAGACTTGTGAGCATGGAGAGCTGGTTGAGGTTCTGAGGCAGAGGACCCTTCAAGCCAAGGTTCTGAACCTGAATCTGAGAAACCCTTGAACCACTGCAGAAGGCGTGATCCCAGCGTGGGATACAGCATGGGTCATCACCATTTTCAGGCCAGTTCAAGAGCTCTGGATTCTTCAACCCTTTTCTGAACTGGTTCAGAATTGCAAGGTCATTTGGGTCTGTTGCAGTGTAGGTGAGCATACCATTCGGTAAACATAATCACAACCCTTTCAGGAAACAATCACAGCAAAGAGGAAGTGCGATCTTCCATACCCACTCTCCATATCCAAAGGGGAACCATATAGCTGGCAGCCATTACAAATGAGATCTGCAAATGAACTTGTCAGATGTGACACTTCTGAAAGTGGGAAACAGTCCCGAGATATTCTCTCTTCATGCGCTTTCCAGTTTTTTAATAGTGGCCTCTTCTGTTGATAGCCGTGTAAATGCATATCATGAAGACCAGACCCAGCTTGTTGTACCCATTCTATTACCCCCCTAAGCTTTTCCTTCATTGATATCCCGAATTGAAAATCCCTAATCAAATCATCCACACCCTTTGAGATAATTGATTCGTAAGGATGGATCAAACATAGTAGAGATGAGCATTGGATGGTTCGAGCCTCGACAAAATCTCCAAATCTTGTAATCCAGCGGTGCCATTCTTTGGTACAGTGAAGAATGAGCTTCAATCGCAATGGACCGGATACGACTGAAGTGACAGCACCAAGCCTGAAGGATTACATCAAATCATATTAGAATGGCAGCAGGCATGAAATCTGAGACCCTGAAGAATAAAATCCCAGCAGTGCAGAATCCGTTGTAAAGGATATGAGCAGGATGGTTTGAGGCGACAGCGAATCAGCAACGAGGTGAGCATTATTCAAGCTTACATGCAGAGTCAAGAACTGCTCTACAACAGTTTGAGATGCCATAAACACACCGACTTCTTCAACCTCTAGCTCGTCACATTATATCCGAATATGGAAACGCCAACACGTCTTCAGCATGTAGTCAATCAACCTGAACATGAAGCTCGACAGTCCCCTCAGCATCTATTGATGTCACGGTACATAGAGGGGAAGAACCATCGAGAACAATTGCAAAGCTTGATGGTGAGAGAGCCACGAAGCTGGGACCCTCACTGATCATGAGTCCATGGCTGTGGTTGCTTGGCGTTCCGGTGATGACAGAGGCGTCTCGCCGCCGGCGGCAAGCCGCCGGCGTCGTTCGAGGACAGAACTATCTCTCAGCCAGTAACAAAAAGCACCCTGCTCCCCCCTCTCTAGCTTGCTCCTCCCTCTCAATCCTCAGGTGACCCCTCTTCTTTCCAAGGTATCTCTTCTCTCAAAGCCCATATAATGAGCGAGATCCAGGAACAGAGGTGGCCTCAACAATGAAGAATGCATGAAAACAGAGTATACAAGTGAACTTAAGAAAACAATTGCATGAGCCTCCTCTTATATTGAAGTCAGTAGGTTCATGTATAGGTGGTAAACCAGGTAGAAAGAAAATCCATAGATATGACTCAAACCCCAAAGGAAAGCAAGGCAAGGGATTGTATCATTTTTAAACAAATTCCACGTAAAGAACCATGAACAAATTCATTAAATATAATCACAGCAATCCACAGAAAAATCAATAACAATCAATATGTAGTCTAGTAAAACACCTGAAAACACCTCTTTCTTGCGAGACCAGATGGGTATCCAGTTGCTCTGCTTCACTCTTTCTGCTTCATACCCTTTGTGGCTTACTCTGTTTCTCTCATTTCTTCTACTCACAGCCTGCTCTTTTTCTCTTCCTCTTATCCCTCTGATTCTTTCTAAAGCTCTCTCTTCTAAGCTAGAAACTCACCCTTGTATCTCCATTTTTTCCTCTGTTTTCCTCTCAAGACTTGCCCACAAAACCAGCCTGCTCTCTCTTTCCTTTTCTCTCCCTAAAGCTCTCTGCTCCTCCTGCTCTGTAACAGAAACACCGCCCTCCTGCTCTCTCTCCTCCTCCTCCAATCCGTTCCCCCCTCTCTTTCTACTCCCTTTTTCCTCCAAAAACTCTCTCAACCTCCTCTACCCTCACCCGTCCAGAAGCCCCCAAAAAATATCTTCCCCCACGGTCAGACGACACCACCTTCCTGCCAAAAGTGCCTCTGCACCAATCAGCGCCTACCTCCTCTAACAGAAAAAATACGTGCCTCACTACTGCCAGAATATCCCCATGCAACGTGTCAATCCCTGATTTCTTACCTCTAAGATCACTCCTCTCATGCCACCCTCTCATACCAGCTGCCAAAAGCTCCTTAAAGTGGTCCAAATAAGCCCTCAAATATCCTAAAGACTTATAGACCAAAACGAGGGTCTACACTAACACTACCCAATAATGGCATAAACATGCAGGTAAAAATTCCTTTGCATGGTTCGGTCCAAATCCAATAGTAAACATTATGGAGCCTGAGCTAATAAGGGATGTTTTGTTGAAGTCCAATGTCTTTCAAAAGCCACCCCCACACCCACCTGGCAAGTTGCTGGTTTCTGGTCTGGTGACCTTGGAAGGCGAACGATGGGCTAAACGTAGAAAGATCATCAACCCAGCTTTCCATCTAGAAAAGTTGAAGGTAATTTTCAATGCCCAGTTTCCAAACCAGAATATTTTACCTTATTTCCATGTTTTTTTTTTTTTTAATCTTTTCACAAACTCTGAAAGTGAACAAACAGTTCCATAATTGAAACTGCTTCAATTGTGACATATTACAGTTCCACAAGGCTCTCCCATTGTTTCATGTACTACAGACTTGGATTTTTTCCCTAGTTTAACTTCTCTGCATAGCCCTCTCACTGTTGGAAAAGAGATTGAGCATGCAAATGCAGTGGAAAAAAAAATTTAAGTGATAATATATATAAGATTTGGAGGTTATGAATACCCATTTCTCATCTCATGTATCTTAGATTGATATATGACCTTCTAAAATATGGTAGTTGAAAATTTATTTCATAATTTAAAAGTTATCATTTAAAAGTTTGCTAGATACTAATTCAAAAGTTATCATTTAAAAGTTAAAAGAACTGAATTTTATAAAGTTGTCTTTTTAAAAAAGTAAATTTAACACTTGAAAACTACACTAAAATTGTGTCTTCGAAAGATAATTTTATATTAGTATTTGAAAAATTATCATATATTTTAAAATACCTTTTTCAGTTACCATAAAGATAATTATCGAAATTCCCAAATATTTCGATCAGTTTAATGAAGTATTTTCACATACCCAATGTGTCCTACCTTTTCCTTGTTTTTTTTCTTACTCATCTAAAGTCTTTTTCCAGTCTCCAATAGAAATTTGAACCATAAGGATCAAAATATGCTTGATTGTCTGCTCCTAGTTTAAAATACTTGATACATATGACAGTAAGATCTGAACAACTTTCTTATCTTGCTTGCTTATTACCCATACATCTAACTTTTCATTACTATTACCAGTACATCCAACTTTTCATGAATATGCACATTTTTTTTCTATGATTTCTTTAGTCAGTGCCTCCATGGTAAAACTGAATATTCCTCATCCTCCACCCATCACCCATATGACTCTTCCTAACATATGATGACTTTAAGCAGTACATGCTTTATAAACTAGTTAAATTGTTATTTCGCAGGTCAGTGATAAATGGCCTGTTTTGGTCTTTATTAATTTATTTTATGGTTGAATTTGTTATAGAATATGTTGCCGGCATTTCATTTGAGTTGTAGTGACATGGTGACCAAATGGAAAAAGCTTTCGGTGGGGGGATCATGTGAGTTGGATGTTTGGCCGTATCTTGAAAATTTGACAGGGGATGTGATTTCTCGGACAGCATTTGGTAGTAGCTATGAAGAAGGAAGAAGGATATTCCAACTCCAGAAAGAACAAACACATCTTTCAATCCAGGTTACAATGTCAGTTTATATCCCGGGATGGAGGTATGCATAAAAATATTTCAAGAAATATGCAACTTATTTTTCTGAAACTATTCATACACGAGTCTGCTTGGTACAAAAGATCAAAGAGTTATTTGGGGCTTTGTTTTCTTTTTGCAGCAGTGTTTCAGCAGATTTAGTTTGCTCAAATTTTTTGTTTCAAATCAGTCTTACATTTCCCTAGAGTTTAGATGCCTAACAAGTCTCTTTGTCCTTGCACACCATATTCCATTTTAGGAAATTTTGCTTTCCTGAAGTGTTGACACCATGAAATGAAAGAAAAATGCAGGCTTAGGGAAAGAGGCTATAATCTACATACGTTACAGAATTTAAAAGGTTGAACAACTGATATGAATTTTCATAGACCAACCAGCGGATTCACCTATGTTGCAGCAATGTGGTTGAAAAAACACACAAGCAATTACATATATAAATAATTGAGATGATTAAGAAAAAATTTATTGTATACTCACAATAGTAACACCTAACACCTAACACCTAAAAACAATACAATAGTAAAATATAAAATCTTGCAGTAACAAAACATACAAACTAAATCAAGAATTTTGTATAAAATATTTTAATTAACTTTTAAAACCTAACTCAAATCTAATTTTTAGAAACTTTCTAAATCTAGTTTAACTAACATCCTCCTATCAACTTGATTTGTAAAAATAGCATCCTTAGCTTTCTAAAATCTTTAAACTTGAGAGACTTGGTTAATGTTTTCACAATTTGATCATGAGATTTTGTAAATTTTAATTGCACTTCATATTTCATAATGTACTCTCTAATAAATGATATTTTGTATCAATATATTGGCTTCCATTTGTTGATCTTAGATTAAAACACTTATGCAAAATATATATTTTTGGACTGCTGAAACACACATTTTATTGATGAAGAAGTGTTGAATTTATACATGAACTTGTAACTGAAATGACATTAGAATAACAGAAAATCAAGCTACTAGATGATGAACAATTACTTCCTATCAAATAGAAACCAAATCTTGACCAAATAAAAACAAGAAAATATTTGGATGTTGCAGATTTTGTGTAAGACTCCAACTACAAAATTTAACTTCAAAATTCAAATTCCAATAGATACTAAGGCAAAATTAAAAATTCAACACCATCATGGAGAACTAGATTTTTCTCATAAGGTAATTGTTGATTTTATATCCATATAGATCTTTATCAGTCTCTTGTGTGGTAAATTAAGTTTCTTGAACAAATTTCATGACCTACAAATGATGCCAACACAAATTTCGCTTCATAGGTTGAAAGTTTCACAATGCTCAAATGTGTGTTTGGTTAACAAGGTTGAAGGGAATTTATGTTCGAAGAGAATTTATGTTAAAAATGGATTACTTTTCAAGGTCAAGCATAAGAGATATTAGATTTACAACTCTGAGATCATTTCATCCCCTTTTAGTCAATTACTTCTTTTGTACAACACTTAGAAAATAGTATGTTTCACTAATTGATGTTTAGTATCCTCAATCTTATGTTTGCAGGATATTGTGTCAAGATGATGAGATACCACTGCAACTCATGTGCAGATGAAACCATTAGTTATTGTCTTGATAGTTTCTACCTTTGAAGCCTTATACAACTTTCAAAAAATTAATGGAGAAGTAGAAGGCATGGATGAAAATAAGAATTAATGTCTGTGTGTTTCATGTGATGTCTTATTTACTAGAATTACTAACATGCGCGCAGGTTTTTACCCACAAAGACGAACAGGAGGATGAAGCAAATAAGCAAAGAAGTATATGCGTTGTTGAGGGGTATCATTAACAAAAGGGAGAAGGCAATGAAGGCTGGCGAAACTGCTAATAGTGACTTATTAGGTATACTAATGGAATCCAATTTTAGAGAAATTCAAGAACATCAAAATAACAAGAAGATTGGAATGAGTGTCAAAGATGTCATTGAAGAGTGTAAGCTATTCTATCTTGCTGGCCAAGAGACAACCTCAGTTTTGCTTGTATGGACAATGGTCCTGCTAAGCGAGCATCAAAATTGGCAAGCTCATGCAAGAGAAGAGGTTTTACAGGTTTTTGGGAATAAAAAACCGGAAGCTGATGGATTAAATCACCTAAAAATTGTGAGTACTCAGTCCAATCTTCAGTTTAATGATTCTCACTAAAATCGTATGGTACTTTGTTTTTTTCCCCATAATTGGAGTAAAATTGAAAACACATTTCTCTTCAAGTTTTTATATCTTGTACTAAACATTTGCTTTCACTTAATAGCTCAGGAACGGGTTCTCATGCCATGATTTCAAATTTCTCTGCTAGATTATGATGATTTTTCATGAGGTTCTTAAGTTATTATATCCATGGGATATGCAATGTCCTTTGCATACTTGATATTTTGTCATGCATGATTTAGAACATTTTGTCTTCTGCATCACTATTTTAAGAAATTGCTTTATTCTTCAGTGTCCTTCATAATGATTTAGAATGTATTTTAGTAAGAATTCTCTTGCAACAACTTCTAAAGTTTCTCTACCACAGGTTACCATGATTTTTCATGAGGTTCTTAGGTTATACCCACCAGTAGCAATGCTTGCTAGAGCTGTTTATAAGGACACTCAAGTGGGAGACATGTGTTTTCCAGCTGGAGTTCAGGTCGTGTTGCCCACCATCCTAGTTCACCATGATCATGAAATTTGGGGGGATGATGCAAAGGAGTTTAATCCAGAGAGGTTTGCAGAAGGAGTTTTGAAGGCAACAAAAAACCAAGCTTCATTTTTCCCATTTGGTTGGGGTCCTCGGGTATGCATTGGACAAAATTTTGCAATGATGGAGGCAAAAATAGCTTTGGCAATGATCTTACAACACTTCTCATTTGAACTTTCGCCATCCTATGCTCATGCTCCTTTCAGTATCCTAACTATGCAACCCCAATATGGTGCACACCTGATTCTACGTGGGCTTCAGTGTTGAGATTCTTGTTATCAATTGCTATTAGCATGGCCTATATAGCGTGTATGTCGAATATAAACCAATAACTCTCTTTTATTCATAGACACACATTGAAGGAAATTTGTGTTTGATACAAGTAATGAATTATACAACATATCATTGTGTGGGGGTGATTATTGATGTCTTCTTTGATGACATATTTGGTTTTAAGCTACATTGTGTAGTCATTGACTTTTCTCAACATTATTAACTCATCACAAGGATTGTTGGTGCTCTATCCCTAAAAATTTGAATATCAATAGAAATAAAAGAGAATAAATATAACTATTGGTCACAACCATTTCTTTTTTCTGCATATTTGGCTGCATTTCAATTTCTTTGAGTGTTAAAACATCCATATAATCTATTAACAAAAACAATTTAAACTGTTGAAAAGAGTATAACCTATTAGTATATATGCTAGACGATGTTGATAATTTTACTTCAAAAATCTGAAACTCAGTACATCATATCCAATGGGACTTATGAGCTTTTGAGTAAGTCGATCGAGGACATGAAAAGAAGGCATGGTAAATGTATTTTTGGGTTAGACCCAAAAGAATGGCGGAATAAGATCAAGTATTCAATTAATTTAAAGCATAAAAGAGGTGCCTACCACTTACGCTTGCATGCTCGAGAGAGACAGAATAGATGTTGGCACAAAAAGAGAAAAACTAATTAATGAAAAGATCTAGATACTGAACGTCCAACTAGGATTGCTTAAGTACCTTATGATGCTTAAGTTCCTTGCATGTTTTCCAAGAACAATAATTGTTTAGAAAACTAAATTTTGTGTTTTGATTGAGATAATTACTTTACTGTTGAAAACCTAGGGTATCCTTGACTAAAGGCAGGTGAATGGTTAGCCTCCATGAAATCGCCACCATTTTTTTGTCGTTTTGTGGGATGTAGTTAAGTATCCAATGCTAGATTTTATTAAAATTGCAAACACAACAATTTTAATTATATATTTAGAAAAATGTGGGCTTAGGGAAAGATGCTATGATCTAACAGAATTTAATAGGTTGAACAACTTATATGAATTTTCATAGACCAACCGGCAGATTCACATATGTTGCAGTAATATGGTTGAAAACACACACAAGTAATTACATATGTAAAGGGAGATATTTAAATAATTGAGATGATTAAGAAAAAATTTATTGTCTTCCACCGCTCTTGTTCAACTATTACATAACATCTTATTTATTGATATTAACACCTAAAAAAATATAGATACTCATAATGGTAAAATATAAATTCTTGTAACAGCAAAATATACAAACTAAATCAAGCATTTTAGAATCTAACACAAATTCTAATTTTTAGAAACTTCCTAAATCCAGTTTAGCTAACATCCTCCCTTCAACTTGGTTTGTAAAAATAACATCCTTAGTTTTCTAAAATTTTAAACTTTGTCAACATTTTCACTCATGCCTTCAACTTGATTTGTTAAAGTAGCATCATTAGCTTTCTAAAATCGTTAAACTTGAGAGACTTTGTAAACATTTTCTTAATTTGATTATGAGATTTTGTAAATTTTAATTGCACTCCATATTTCATATACTCTTCAATAAATGATATTTTGTATCAATGTACTTGCTTCTATCATGGAGAACTAGATTTTTTTCATAAGGTAATTGTTGGTTTTATATCCATATGGATCATTATTGGTTTCTTGTGTGGTAAATTAAATTCCTTCAAGAAATTTCTAAGCCAAATTCCGTGACCTATGTACACATGATGCCAATACAAATTCCACTTCATAGGTTGAAAGTTTCATAATAGGTTGCTTCTTTGAAGTCCAAGTGAATGCGGTATCTCTCCCATGAGGAATATAAAGCTATTTGTTCTCTTTGTATCATCCAAGTCTAAAATTGTTAAAGGTGAATAATATAAGTCATAATCAAATGTGTCATTGATGTAGTGAAAAATTCACTAGGGGGTCTTAGTGTAAATAATCATTAGTGCTTCTGTATAATGACAGACAAATCCAACTTCAAAGAGAATGTTTAAACTTGTACTAGTCAAATAGTGTATGGTTCCAACTAAGATTTTATGTTATGTTGAATCCACTTTTTCTTCCTCTACAGGTCTTTGATAATTTAGCTTTGCATTATATTTTTGTGTTTACCATATTACACATATTCAAGTTAAACTTTCTAAAAATTTATTTTGCATGGTCTTCTTGAGAAATAAAAAGTACACTTTTCAATTAGCTTCAAGTCTATGCCAAGAGAGTATGATATGAGACTAATCCAATCATCTCAAACTTTTATCCTATTACTTCTTTGAACTCACTAAACATGATTGGATTAGTTCCAATAAAGATCAAACAATTCACATCCAAACAAACAAGTAATATATCACTTTTTTCATTCACTTTTATGCAAAGAGCATGTTCATAAAGGTATCAAACAAAATTATTATCATGAAAATATTGGTCAATTCTATTATTCCATGCTCTTAGTGTTTGTTTTATTCCGTACAAGGCTATTTTCAATTTTGGAACTTTATTCTCATGCCCATATATATATATACCAACTATGGTTTGTTCTACATGCACTTCTTCTTCAAGATGTCAATTCAAAAAATTGGATTTCACATCCATTTGAAAATTTTCAACTATTTTGAGCTACCAGAGAGATTATTAATCTTATTGTTACTAAAAGAGCAATGAGAGAAAATACCCTCCTCTTGTTGGTGCATTATTCTTGCTTGTAATCCTTTGCACCAATGTTGCTTTGTATTTTTCTAATCCTTTTGCATTTTTCCTTCTCTTGTATACCTATCTTACTCCAATAAACTTTTTTTCTTTTTGAAAGAAATTTTAGTTCCTATAAATCATTCTTACTTATTGGGTTATATTTGTTAGGAAACCTTAGATCGCTCTATTCCTAGGCCTTGGATCATTAGGGTTCATGTAATCCTATCTTATGCTTTCTAGATCTAAGCATAGTTGAAAACTTTGGTATTTAAAAAACAAAAACATATCATGGATCTAGAGAAAAGTGTTATATGTATTATTCTGATGTTCCCAAATCAATTTTTATTAG